>NW_027254859.1:0-154685 GCF_044704955.1 Pristiophorus japonicus | reverse complement strand
TTTTTCTCTCTCCCTTCTTTTCTCTCTCCCTTATCTTTTCTCTCTCCCTTTTTTTCTCTCTCCCTTTTTTTCTCTCTCCCTTTCCACACACCACCCACATCAACACAAAACACACACTCATAATAATAATCTCTCTCACCACTCTCCTCACTACAAACACCCCAACACACACCCCCCAACAAAACAACACCCCTTTCACTCTCCCCCCCCTTTCTCTCTCCCCCCCTTTCTCTCTCCCCCCCTTTCTCCTCTCCCCCCCCCTTTCTCTCTCCCCCCCTTTCTCTCTCCCCCCCCTTTCTCTCTCCCCCCCCCCTTTCTCCTCCCCCCCCCCTTTCTCTCTCCCCCCCCCCTTTCTCTCTCCCCCCCCCCCTTTCTCTCTCCCCCCCCCTTTCTCTCTCCCCCCCCCCCCTTTCTCTCTCCCCCCCCCTTTCTCTCTCCCCCCCCCCTTTCTTCTCTCCCCCCCCCTTTCTCTCTCCCCCCCCCCTTTCTCTCTCCCCCCCCCCTTTCTCTCTCCCCCCCCCCTTTCTCTCTCCCCCCCCCCTTTCTCTCTCCCCCCCCCCTTTCTCTCTCCCCCCCCCTTTCTCTCTCCCCCCCCCTTTCTCTCTCCCCCCCCCTTTCTCTCTCCCCCCCCCCTTTCTCTCTCCCCCCCCCCTTTCTCTCTCCCCCCCTTTCTCTCTCCCCCCCCCTTTCTCTCCCCCCCATCCTTTCTTTCCCCCCCCCCCTTCCTCGCTGTCAGAAACACAGAAACAGACAGAGAGATAGAGACACACTGGGGGAGCCCCGTCGCAGCACGCTGTTGGAGGGCTCCCAGTGCTGCAGTCGGTAAGTAGAAAATGTTTTTTTTATTGATTTTTAAATTTTGTTTATTTTTTATTTTTTTTTGATTGATTTATTGGTTGATTTATTGATGTATTTATCATTTATTATTGATGATGGCTCTTTATTTGTAAAACTGAAGTGTTTAATGTTTGTAAACTTCCCTTTAAACCCCCCCTCCCATTCCCTACGCCTGATTTGTAACCTACGCCTGATTTTCTAAGTGTAGACAAGGTTTTTCTGAGCGTACCAAAATCTACACTTACTCCAAACTACCTTAGAATGGAGTAAGTTTTCACTGCCTAAACTTTCAAAACGGGCGTAAGTGGCCGGACACGCCCCCTTTTGAAAAAAAAATCTGTTCCAAACTGAAACTGTTCTAACTGACTAGAACTGGAGCAAACTAAATGCCGAGAATTGCAATTTCTAAGATACCCCATTCTAAACCAGTTCTGCAAAAAAACAGGAGCAACTCAGGCCAAAACTTGGCCTCAAAGTGTCTGCATTGAAATCGATTTGACGCAGTTTTGCCCATTAACTTAATCTATCGCTATCCCTTTGTAATTTGATGCTTTCAACTACACTGCCTGCAATGCCGGCTATCTTTTGTGTCAGCGGCAAATTTCGATATATGTCTTTCTATGCCATCAACTAAGTCATTAATAAATACTGAGGATAGTTGAAGCCCCAAAATAGATCCCTGTGGGACACCACATCCTGCCAACTTGAGAACCAACCTTTGTCCCTACCCTCTGTCTCCTACAGCTCAGTCAATTTCCTAACCAGGTCAATAATTTGCAATGAATTCCTACTATCACCAAATTCTCCCACCCTGCTTGCGATCCACTTATCTGTGATGTTCCAAGAAAAAGCTAAATTCCAATCTGGTGATTATTTACCTTATTCACCGAATACCTACCAGTGAATTCGTACTATCACCAAATGAATCCACTCGGCTTATGTGAACGATCCAGTGATGGATTCCCACCAGCCCGAGCTCTCTCTCTAAATCTACTGGGCCTTGTTTTTCATTATTTTTGACAGCCTGTGTCTGTTTTTGAAGCAGTTTGGTTATTTTGTGCATTTATCTGAAACTTTTGAATAACTGGCAAGAGATTCGTACTGATCTGCTGAGTGTATTTCCAGAGGACACCTATGCCGTGAGGGAGCAGGGTTCATAGCCAGGTTAAAATAGAATAAACCCAAACTCACATTCCAGTGATTGACAGGTACAGAAAAAAATCTACACACTCATATTAGAAACTGACAGGTACAGAGTAAAATGCACACTTTCACAACATAGACTGACAGGTACAGAATAAAACCCACATTCCCATAGCAGAGACTGACAGGTACAGAATAAAACCCACACCCAGTTATCAGAACAATAATATGCAGCAAATAAAACCCATAGTCCCCTATCAGAAATGACAGGGGCACACTCACACACACCAGAGACTGACGGAAAGAGTAAAACTCTCGAGGAAATCCCACTCCAGTGTCCGGCGCACCGAATCATTTTGTTGGTAATTCGGATTATAATTAAAATCCTCTCAATGTGACCTATTTAATTAGAGATAAAATCAACTTATGAAACAATCCATTTTTGTGAATTTAATTTGTGACAAAAAGATGGTCTGAGCATGCGCTAAATACATGCTGCTCCTCCCCTCCCCACACAGTGTTTAAACCGACAAGCAGGGCCCAGGCAAGCTCCGCTCCTCCAGCTCTGTCAGCGGCTGCCGTTTACTCTGTGCTGGGCTGATGATCGTTGAACACATCAGAGAGCGGAGATATCCCGGGCCCAAGTAAGGGAGCAAACAGCAGCCTCCTTACAGCAGCTCATCACATTGGGACTGTGTCCACAGATGGCCTTTGAGTCGGGGTAAGTGCAGCGGCAGTCGGGGGCTGTCTGTAATAGGTGGAGTGGAGCAGGAACTAGTTCCGGAACATGGAGTGAGTGGGGGAAGGGAGAGGCCATTCTCGGGCTGTGTGTGTACGGTGTAAGGTAACAGAGAAAGTAAACCACCTCGCACTTTCAAATCAGTGCTGCTTTCTTTCCCCAAATCAGTAATGAATGTTCCTGATTCAGTTCCAATCTCACAGTGTCTGTTGTTCTGGGACATTGAACAGTGGAAACACAGCCTGAGAGTGAGGATGTGAGGAGTGTCACAAAGTGCATCTATTGCAGGCACCAGGAGAGGAGTGTGACAGGAGACATTTCAATAATCGGTTATTTTGTTTCGGTGCGTTGAATTCTCTAGAACCGTGTTGCTGGTGATCGAGAGATACATTGTCGCTCCCTCAGATACATCTGTGACATTCTGTTAACTGTACAGGCTCTCAGCTCTGTTTCATTAGACTGAAAACAATTGTTGTACAGCCCAGATACCTGTGGTTATATTCCAGGAAGCGATTCAGAACTTTACAGATTGTCCCATGGAAGTGGGAGATATAAACCTGGACTCTGCCAATCGGGTGTTCCCATTCATGGACCAGTGCTGGGTTTGGGTTGTGTCTGGATGCTGATAACTTACTATAGAACCGTCTGACACAGCTGGTGTGGGGAATCTGATCACTCGCCACACCTCCGCCACAACCGTCCCGCTCCTCTGCTCATGGTCGTGGCGGAGGTGTGGTGAGTGATCGAGGCGGAGGGGCATTGAGGGATCGTGGCTGAGATTCGGTGGGTGATCGTGGCGGAGGTTCGGCGAATGTTTGGTGTGGATGTGCGGTGGGCGATCATGACGGAGGTGCGGCAAGTGTTTTATGGCGGAGGAGCGGCGAGAGATCGTGGCGGAGGTTCGGCAAATGTTTGTAATGGATGTGCGGTGGGAGATCATGGCGGAGGTGCGGCGAATGTTTGTGGCGGAGGAGCGGCGAGAGATTGTGACGGAGGTGCGGTGAATGAGGGTACAGGGCCCAGAAGAGCCGAGGGCCCAGGAGCAGCACAGGCCAGCCCACACTGGGTCTGTGCGCACTAGGTCTGTGCAGCCGAGCAGGTCTCCAGTCCTGGTCAACCCTTGCCACTGGATAAAGGCCGAGCTCTGTCAAGCCCGTGTGGTGGCTGATGTGTAATGGTCACCACACGTTTAAAAAATCCACGCACAGGCATCTTCCACCCTTTCAATTGGAGTTCAGGACTGGAATATCAGGTCCTTCATTGAAACATCTGAACTCACGTGGAAGCAAGTCATCCTGGTTCGAGGGACCGCCTATGATGATGATGATGATGAGAGAATCTGAGTGCCGCTGTACTGCAGTGAGGTCAGACAATGTCACTGTTTGTATCGCGCATTCCTCTCTCCAGATACTTTACTTTGTGATAAAAATACACAGTAATTATAACTATTGTTATAGTCTATGGGCACCTGTCCATGACTTGTACCTAATATTTTTCTCATTATTATTCTCAGAGCAAAATACTTCACCCCCAGAATAAATGTGATCCTTCCGCCACCTGGAACACAAGGAACAGTGCAGGCAGCTCCTTCTCACACACAGTAAGTACATTATCACTCACAGAGGCACAGAACTGATCTCAATCATATTGTCACAGGTAGCAGAAGCTGTCAGTCCCACAGTGATCCGAATCCCAGAGTTACATTATGACTCCCACTGTCACTTGGAACAGTACAATAAGATGATGTTTCAAAGTCCAAACATATCGCTCTGAGAGGCAGATCCATTTTCACTCCCTTACTCACACACAAGGACTGACTGACACGGTGTCAATCCACACTGATGTCTGTACACTGACTCTCAAACGCAGCAACTAACATACAAGAGCAGAGAAACGGAGGTAATGGACTGAACCAAACCTCCTCCTGAGACAATCGCGGATAATCTCAAACTAACATAGGCCTAAAGAAGGAACAGAATCCAACAGTCACACAGAGCAAGAATAGCACAGTACAGTGCAAATAGATGTTAACAAATATGATGTGATTGGGATTACGGAGACGTGGCTCCAGGATTATCAGGGCTGGGAACTCAACATCCAGGGGTAGTCAACATTCAGGAAAGATAGAATAAAAGGAAAAGGAGGTGGGGTAGCATTGCTGGCTAAGGAGGAAATTAAGGCAATAGTTCAGAAGGACATTAGCTTGGATGATGTGGAATCTATATGGGTAGAGCTGCAGAATACCAAAGGGCAAAAAACGTTAGTGGGAGTTGTGTACAGACCTCCAAACAGTAGTAGTGATGTTTGGGAGGGCATCAAACATGAAATTAGGGGTGCGTGCAATAAAGGTGCAGCAGTTATAATGGGTGACTTTAATATGCACATAGATTGGGTTAACCAAACTGGAAGCAATACGGTGGAGGAGGATTTCCTGGAGTGCATAAGGGATGGTTTTTTAGACCAATATGTCGAGGAACCAACTAGGGGGGAGGCCATCTTAGACTGGGTGTTGTGTAATGAGAGAGGATTAATTAGCAATCTCGTGTGAGACCCCTTGGGGAAGAGTGACCATAATATGGTGGAATTCTGCATTAGGATGGAGAATGAAACAGTTAATTCAGAGACCATGGTCCAGAACTTAAAGAAGGGTAACTTTGAAGGTATGAGGCGTGAATTGGCTAGGATAGATTGGCGAATGATACTGAAGGGGTTGACTGTGGATGGGCAATGGCAGACATTTAGAGACCGCATGGATGAACTACAACAATTGTACATTCCTGTCTGGCGTAAAAATAAAAAAGGGAAGGTGGCTCAACCGTGGCTATCAAGGGAAATCAGGGATAGTATTAAAGCCAAGGAAGTGGCATACAAATTGGCCAGAAATAGCAGCGAACCCGGGGACTGGGAGAAATTTAGAACTCAGCAGAGGAGGACAAAGGGTTTGATTAGGGCAGGGAAAATGGAGTACGAGAAGAAGCTTGCAGGGAACATTAAGACGGATTACAAAAGTTTCTATAGATATGTAAAGAGAAAAAGGTTAGTAAAGACAAACGTAGGTCCCCTGCAGTCAGAATCAGGGGAAGTCATAACGGGGAACAAAGAAATGGCGGACCAATTGAACAAGTACTTTGGTTCGGTATTCACTGAGGAGGACACAAACAACCTTCCGGATATAAAAGGGGTCGGAGGGTCTAGAAAGGAGGAGGAACTGAGGGAAATCCTTATTAGTCAGGAAATTGTTTGGGGAAATTGATGGGATTGAAGACCGATAAATCCCCAGGGTCTGATGGCCTGCATCCCAGAGTACTTAAGGAGGTGGCCTTGGAAATAGTGGATGCATTGACAGTCATTTTCCAACATTCCATTGACTCTGGATCAGTTCCTATGGAGTGGAGGGTAGCCAATGTAACCCCACTTTTTAAAAAAAGGAGGGAGAGAGATAACACGGAATTATAGACCAGTCAGCCTGACATCGGTAGTGGGTAAAATGATGGAATCAATTATTAAGGATGTCTTAGCAGTGCATTTGGAAAGAGGTGCTATGATAGGTCCAAGTCAGCATGGATTTGTGAAAGAGAAATCATGCTTGACAAATCTTCTGGAATTTTTTGAGGATGTTTCCAGTAGAGTGGACAAGGGAGAACCAGTTGATGTGGTATATTTGGACTTTCAGAAGGTTTTCGACAAGGTCCCACACAAGAGATTAATGTGCAAAGTTAAAGCATGGGATTGGGGGTAGTGTGCTGACATGGATTGAGAACTGGTTGTCAGACAGGAAGCAAAGAGTACGAGTAAATGGGGACTTTTCAGAATGGCAGGCAGTGACTAGTGGGGTACCGCAAGGTTCTGTGCTGGGGCCCCAGCTGTTACACTGTACATTAATGATTTAGACGATGGGATTAAATGTAGTATCTCCAAATTTGCGGATGACACTAAGTTGGGTGGCAGTGTGAGCTGCGAGGAGGATGCTATGAGGCTGCAGAGCGACTTGGATAGGTTAGGTGAGTGGGCAAATGCATGGCAGATGAAGTATAATGTGGATAACTGTGAGGTTATCCACTTTGGTGGTAAAAACAGAGAGACAGACTATTATCTGAATGGTGACAGATTAGGAAAAGGGGAGGTGCAACGAGACCTGGGTGTCATGGTACATCAGTCATTGAAGGTTGGCATGCAGGTACAGCAGGCGGTTAAGAAAGCAAATAGCATGTTGGCCTTCATAGCGAGGGGATTTGAGTACAGGGGCAGGGAGGTGTTGCTACAATTGTACAGGGCCTTGGTGAGGCCACACCTGGAGTATTGTGTACAGTTTTGGTCTCCTAACCTGAGGAAGGACATTCTTGCTATTGAGGGAGTGCAGCGAAGGTTCACCAGACTGATTCCCGGGATGGCGGGACTGACCCATCAAGAAAGACTGGATCAACTGGGCTTGTATTCACTGGAGTTCAGAAGAATGAGAGGGGACTTCATAGAAACGTTTAAAATTCTGACGGGGTTAGACAGGTTAGATGCAGGAAGAATGTTCCCAATGTTGGGGAAGTCCAGAACCAGGGGACACAGTCTAAGGATAAGGGGTAAGCCATTTAGGACCGAGATGAGGAGGAATTTCTTCACCCAGAGAGTGGTGAACCTGTGGAATTCTCTACCACAGAAAGTTGTTGAGGCCAATTCACTAAATATATTCAAAAAGGAGTTAGATGAAGTCCTTACTACTAGGGGAATCAAGAGGTATGGTGAGAAAGAAGGAATGGGGTACTGAAGTTGCATGTTCAGCCATGAACTCATTGAATGGCGGTGCAGGCTAGAAGGGCCGAATGGCCTACTCCTGCACCTATTTTCTATGTTTCTAAGAGACTGTCAATTACATAATGAATCTCACACTCACACACATCACTAGTCTAACAGATACATAATCAATCTCACACTCTCAAACAGTAACAGAAACTGACAGTTACAGAATGAACCCCATACCCACAAACAGTGCCAGGGACTGAGAGACACAGAATGGACCCCACACCCACAAACAGTGCTAGAGACTGAGACACACATAATGATACATACACTCGGGTACAGTGAATGACAGATTGCGATTGAATCACAATCACATATGGTAACAGACTGACTGACTGGCAGATCTAGGTTAAAATCCACACACACCTATTGGAAAGTGACTGGTGCAGAGTAAAATGGATATTCACATAACTTTTATTCTGAACCCTTCAGCTTTTGTTAACACATTCTGTAAACCAATAGATACAGAATAAAATGTACACTTGCATCCCAGAGTCAGACAGCTATAAAGTAAAACACACACTCACATACCAGAGACTGGAAGATATGACTAATATCCACACTCCGGTACAAGAAACTGGCAGGTACTGATTAAAATACACAATCACATCCTGGAAACTAACGGTTGGAGTGTAACAACAAGACAAATACCAGAAATTGACAGGTAAAGATTAAAACCAAACTCACATTCCAAAAACTGACAGATACAGAGTAAAGCCCACACTCTCACCATAGAGTGACACATACAGTCTATGACACACTCACACATAAGAAAATGACAGCTACAGAGTCAAACCCACATTCACATCCCAGAGAGTGACAGCTACAGAGCAAAATCAACAGCCACATAAAAGATACTGATCGATGCAGAGTCAAACAAACACACGCTCACGTACCACAACCTAACAGGTACAGATTAAAACAGACTCACATATCAGAAACTGACAGATACAGCACAAAAGCAGCACTATCACAGCAGATACTGACAGGTACAGATTAAAACCCCTATTCATATACTAGAAACTAACAGGTACAAAATAGGATTTCCTGGAATGCATAAGGGATGGTTTTCTAGACCAATATGTCGAGGAACCAACTAGGGGGGAGGCCATCTTAGACTGGGTGTTGTGTAATGAGAGAGGATTAATTAGCAATCTCATTGTGCGAGGCCCCTTGGGGAAGAGTGACCATAATATGGTGGAATTCTGCATTAGGATGGAGAATGAAACAGTTAATTCAGAGACCATGGTCCAGAACTTAAAGAAGGGTAACTTTGAAGGTATGAGGCATGAATTGGCTAAGATAGATTGGCTAATGATACTTAAGGGGTTGACTGTGGATGGGCAATGGCAGACATTTAGAGAACGCATGGATGAATTACAACAATTGTACATTCCTGTCTGGCGTAAAAATAAAAAAGGGAAGGTGGCTCAACCGTGGCTATCTAGGGAAATCAGGGATAGTATTAAAGCCAAGGAAGTGGCATACAAATTGGCCAGAAATAGCAGCGAACCTGGGGACTGGGAGAAATTTAGAACTCAGCAGAGGAGGACAAAGGGTTTGATTAGGGTAGGGAAAATGGAGTACGAGAAGAAGCTTGCAGGGAACATTAAGGCGGATTGCAAAAGTTTCTATAGGTATGTAAAGAGAAAGAGGTTAGTAAAGACAAACGTAGGTCCCCTGCAGTCAGAATCAGGGGAAGTCATAACGGGGAACAAAGAAATGGCAGACCAATTGAACAAGTACTTTGGTTCAGTATTCACTAAGGAGGACACAAACAACCTTCCGGATATAAAAGTGGTCAGAGGGTCTATTAAGGAGGAGGAACTGAGGGAAATCTTTATTAGTCGGGAAATTGTGTTGGGGAAATTGATGGGATTGAGGGCCGATAAATCCCCAGGGCCTGATGGACTGCATCCCAGAGTACTTAAGGAGGTGGCCTTGGAAATAGCGGACGCATTGACAGTCATTTTCCAACATTCCATTGACTCTGGATCAGTTCCTATCGAGTGGAGGGTAGCCAATGTAACCCCACTTTTTAAAAAAGGAGGGAGAGAGAAAGCAGGGAATTATAGACCGGTCAGCCTGACCTCAGTAGTGGGTAAAATGATGGAATCAATTATTAAGGATGTCATAGCAGCGCATTTGGAAAATGGTGACATGATAGGTCCAAGTCAGCATGGATTTGTAAAAGGGAGATCATGCTTGACAAATCTTCTGGAATTTTTTGAGGATGTTTCCAATAAAGTGGACAAAGGAGTACCAGTTGATGTGGTATATTTGGACTTTCAGAAGGCTTTCGACAAGGTCCCACACAGGAGATTAATGTGCAAAGTTAAAGCACATGGGATTGGGGGTAGTGTGCTGACGTGGATTGAGAACTGGTTGTCAGACAGGAAGCAAAGAGTAGGAGTAAATGGGTACTTTTCGGAATGGCAGGCAGTGACTAGTGGGGTACCGCAGGGTTCTGTGCTGGGGCCCCAGCTGTTTACATTGTACATTAATGATTTAGACGAGGGGATTAAATGTAGTATCTCCAAATTTGCGGATGACACTAAGTTGGGTGGCAGTGTGAGCTGCGAGGAGGATGCTATGAGGCTACAGAGTGACTTGGATAGGTTAGGTGAGTGGGCAAATGCGTGGCAGATGAAGTATAATGTGGATAAATGTGAGGTTATCCACTTTGGTGGTAAAAACAGAGAGACAGACTATTATCTGAATGGTGACAGATTAGGAAAAGGGAAGGTGCAACGAGACCTGGGTGTCATGGTACATCAGTCATTGAAGGTTGGCATGCAGGTACAGCAGGCGGTTAAGAAAGCAAATGGCATGTTGGCCTTCATAGCGAGGGGATTTGAGTACAGGGGCAGGGAGGTGTTGCTACAGTTGTACAGGGCCTTGGTGAGGCCACACCTGGAGTATTGTGTACAGTTTTGGTCTCCGAACTTGAGGAAGGACATACTTGCTGTTGAGGGAGTGCAGCGAAGATTCACCAGACTGATTCCCGGGATGGTGGGACTGACCTATCAAGAAAGACTGAATCAACTGGGCTTGTATTCACTGGAGTTCAGAAGAGTGAGAGGGGACCTCATAGAAACGTTTAAAATTCTGACGGGTTTGGACAGGTTGGATGCAGGAAGAATGTTCCCAATGTTGGGGAAGTCCAGAACCAGGGGTCACAGTCTAAGGATAAGGGGTAAGCCATTTAGGACCGAGATGAGGAGGAACTTCTTCACCGAGAGTGGTGAACCTGTGGAATTCTCTCCCACAGGAAGTAGTTGAGGCCAATTCACTAAATATATTCAAAAGGGAGTTAGATGAAGTCCTTACTACTCGGGGGATCAAGGGGTATGGCGTGAAAGCAGGAAGTGGGTACTGAAGTTTCATGTTCAGCCATGAACTCGTTGAATGGCGGTGCAGGCTAGAAGGGCTGAATGGCCTGCTCCTGCACCTATTTTCTATGTTTCTAAAACCCAACTCAGATTTGAGAAAATGAAAGTTACAGTGTACAACCCAGACTCACGTCGCAGATATTAACATAGAGTAAAACTCTCACTTTCATCCCAGAGCCTGAATGATAGAAGAAAATCACACTTGCATACCAGAAACTGACAGAGTAAAACTCTCACTCTCACATCAGAGACTAACAGATACAGAGTAAAATCTACACTTGCATCACACAGACAGACAACCATAGAGCAAATTCTGTACTCCCATATCCAAGACTAAGCAATACAGAGTAAAACTTACACTTACATAAAAGACAATGAGAGATACCCACTCTCACATATCATAAACTGACAGATACAGGCTAAAATCCACACTCGCATATCAGAAACTGGCAGGTTCTGATTAAAGCCCACGTTAACATATCAGAAAATGACAGGTACAGAATAAAACCCCACTCACATACCAGAGTCTGAATGATAAAGTGTAAAATCACACTCGCACAGCAGAGAAGGACAGCTATAGAATAAAACCCACACTCACATACCGAAGACTGACTGATAGAGTAAAACGCACACTCACATCCCAGAGACTGAGAACTACAGAGTTTTACCTACATTCCTATACCGGAAACAGACAGAATCAGAAAGAATTAACACTCACATCCCAGAAACTGGCAGGTACAGAGGAAAACCCATGTTACAAATTCAGAAAATGACAAGTACAGAATAAATCCCCAATCACATACGAGAAACTGACAGGTGCAGGGTAATACCTGCATTGACATACCAGAGACCGACAGGTACATAGGAAAATCCACACTCGCATCCTGGAGACAGGCAAAAACAGAGTGGAACTCGCAGTCACATTCCAGAAGCTGACATGGTGTATAATAAAACCCACTTTTGCCCACCAAAAACTGAAGAAAGAACAACACTCACGTACCAGATACTGACAGCTATAAGAAAATAAGAAATAGCAGGCAGTAAGGCCGCTCGAGCCTGCTCCGCAATTCATAACATTCATGGCTGAACTTCACCCTGAACTCCTGCCTGATACCCATTTCCCTTGATTCCCTTTGTTCTCTGTCTTGAATATACTCAATGACTGAGCGTCTCAGACCTATGTGTATAGAATTCCAAGGATTCACATCCCTCTGAGTGAATATATTTCTCCTCATCTCAGTCCTAAGTGCCTGATCCCTTATCCTGAGACTATGACACAGTCTAAGGATAAGGGGTAAGCCATTTAGGACCGAGATGAGGAGGAACTTCTTCACCCAGAGAGTGGTGAACCTGTGGAATTCTCTACCACAGAAAGTTGTTGAGGCTAATTCACTAAATATATTCAAAAACGAGTTAGATGAAGTCCTTATTACTAGGGGGATCAAGGGGTATGGCGAGAAAGCAGGAATGGGGTACTGAAGTTGCATGTTCAGCCATGAACTCATTGAATGGCGGTGCAGGCTAGAAGGGCCGAATGGCCTACTCCTGCACCTATTTTCTATGTTTCTATGACCCCCTAGATCGAGACTATCCAGCAAAGGGAAACATCCTCACAGCACCTACCCTGTCAAGCCTTCTAAGATTTTTTTTTTAGGTTTCAATGAGCTCAGCTCTCATTCTTCTAAACTCCAGTGTATAGGTGCATTTCACTCAATCTCTCTATCCCAGGATTCAATGTTGCACCCCCTCTAATATCCTTCCTTAGGCACTGAGACCAAAACTGTGCCCAGTAATCCAGGTGTGGTCTCACCAAAGCCCGACATAATTGCAGCCACACTTCTTTACTCTTATACTCCAAACCCCTTGTAATAAAGGCCAACATATCCTTTACCTTCCTAATTGCTTGCAGTAGCTGCAAGTTAACTGTATGTGATTCGTGTACAATGATACTCAAATCCCCCTGAATAACTACATTTACTAGTCTCTCTTCTTTTAAACATTCGGCTTTTCCATTCATATAAAATTTAACAACACACTCACATCCCATAGTCTGATCAATACAGTGTAAAACCCACACTCACATCCCATAGTCTGAACAATACAGTGTGAAACACACACTCACATCCCATAGTCTGAAATATACAGTGTAAAACACACACTCACATCCCATAGTCTGAACTATACAGTGTAAAACACACACTCTCATCCCATAGTCTGAACAATACAGTGTGAAACACACACTCACATCCCATAGTCTGAACTATACAGTGTAAAACACACACTCACATCCCATAGTCTGAACTATACAATGTAAAACAAAGACTCATATCCCATAGTCTGAACAATACAGGGTGACAGATTGAACAGAGACAGCGGCCTCTGAGCTTCCAGATCCACCTCCAAACTTCACACTCGAGCATTGAAATACTTGCCTGCTGCCCCCCCGCCCCCGGCCACTCGTCTCCCCGCCCAGTGTTTAAACCGACGGGAAGGGCCTATGCGACCTCCCCTCCCCCAACTCTGCCTGTGGCTGCCATTTCCTCTGTGCTGGGCTGATAATCATTGAACACATCAGGGAGCGGAGATATCCCGGGCCAGTGTAAGGGAGCAAACAGCAGCCACCTTACAGCAGCTCATCGCGTTGGGACTGTGTCCGCAAATGGGCTTTGTGTCAGGGAATCGGGGGCTGTTTGTAAGAGGCAGAATGGAGCAGGAAGTAGTTCGGGAACGTGGAGTGAGTGGGGGAAGGGAGCGGAGATATCCCGGGCTGTGTGTGTACAGTGTAAGGTAACAGAGAAAGTTAATCACCACACTCTTTCAAATCATTGCTGGTTTCTGTCACCAAACCAGTAGTGAATGTTCCTGATTCAGTCCCAATCTCACCGTGTCTGCCCTTCTTGGACATTGAACAGTGGAAACACAGCCTGACAGTGAGGATGTGAGGAGTGTCACAAAGTGTATCTATTGCAGGCACCAGGACAGAAAGTAGACATTTCAAATTTGGTCATTTTGTTTTGGTGCGTTGAGTTCTCCAGAACCGTGTTGAAGGTGATCGAGAGATACATTGTTGCTCCCTCCGATACATCATGATCCGGGCTCTGTGACATTCTGTTGACTGCACAGGCACTTAACTCGGTTCCAATAGACTGAGAACAATTGTTGTACAGCCCATGTACCTGTGGTTATAATCCAGAAAGCGATTCAGAATTTTACAGGTAGTCCTATGGGAGTGGAGGATATAAACCTCGATTGTATTAATCGGGTGATCCCATTCATGGACCAGTGCTGGGTTTGGGTTGTGTCTGGTTGCTGATAACTTTCTATAGAACCGTCCTACACACCTGGTGTGGAAAATCTGAGTGCCGCTGTACTGCAGTGAGGTCAGACAAGGACACTGTTTGTATCACGGTTTCCTCTCTCCAGATATTTTACTTTATTATAAACATATACATTCATTGCAACTTTATTTTATATTTTCCCCATCAGTTGTCCATATCATAACTAATATTTTTCTGGTATTATTCTCAAAGCAAAATACTTCATTGAGCCAGTATAAAATGATATTTCTTCCATCCAGAACACAAGAAAAAGTGCAGGCAGCTCCTTCTCGCATACAGTAAGTACATTATCACTCAGAGCGCAGAGACACAGAACTGACCTCAATCCTGTTATCACAGGCAGCAGAAGCTGTCAGTCCAACAGTGATCCGAAGTGGCTGAGTTACATTGTGAATCTTACAGCCACACAGAGCGGTAGGATCAAATGCTGTTTCACTATTGAAACATATCACATTCATATACCAGATACTGAAATATACAGAATAAAACCCACACTTGCACACCAGAAACTGATGGGTATAGATTAAACCCCACACATAGACCAGAAACTGACAGCTATGGGATAAAACCAACACTCAAATACCAGGAACTGACAGGTACAGATTAATCCCCACTTTCACATATCAAAGACTGAAAGGTACATCTTAAAACCACTCTCTCATACCAGAAACAGACAGGTACAGAATATCATCCACACTCACATACCAGAAACTAATAGGTACAGATTAAAGCCCACAATAATAGACCAGAAATTGATAGGTACAGATTAACCCCACACTCATCTACCAGAAACTGACAGGTACAGGTTAAACCCCACATTCGCATACCAGAGATTGAAATGTATAGAATAAAATACACACTCACATATAAACTGACAGTTACAGAAAAAATACACTCACAAACCAGAAACTGACAGGTACAGATTAACCCCACAGACATATACCAGAACCGAGAGATACATAATAAACCCACACTCACATAGCAAGCTGACAGGTGCAGATTAACCCACACTAACATACCAGAGACAAATGGATACAGAATAAACACCACACTCAAATACTAGGGAGTGACAGGTACAGATTAAAACCCACAATCACATAACCGAAACTGAGAGGTAGAGAGTAACCCCAACAATCATATACCAGTAACTGACAGGTACAGATTAAATGCCACATTCATATACCAGAGATAGACAGGTACAGAATAAAATACACACTCTCATACTATAATCTGACACCATCAGCTCCGGTGAGATCCAGACCGCCGTGCGCCTGCTGCTGCCCGGGGAGCTGGCCAAGCACGCCGTGTCGGAAGGGACAAAGGCGGTGACCAAGTACACCAGCTCCCAGTAAAACTCCATGCTGTCCTGAGAGAACAAACCAAAAACACAATGGCTCTTTTAAGAGCCACCCACAACCTCTCTGAAAGACCTAAAGCGCATCACCGTTTAGACTCAATATTCTGTAATTATTTCCTGAACAAGTGTGTTTGGGAACCTTTGCAGTTCCAGCTGTGGAGTTAGTTTTGAATTCTCATAAGCAGCTTCACTGTCTGGTTCGACGTTAGGACCGCTGTTGAATTTCCCGCCATTCAAGCTACAAACACGATTCCTTGTCGCTCGTTCCCATTTACAGCGCCTGCCGAGGAATTAAGAGCTTGTTTAGGAAATGAGGCTCAGATTTCAGTCACCTCATTCTCTCGTAAGCCCTTTACAAATTTATTTTTCAATTCCTGTTACGGTCAATCTGTTTATTAACTCGGGACTCCCTGCAATGTAAAAACCCAGAATGGGAGTTCGTACAGAGACCAGAACGGGAGCAGTGTGAACACTCTATCCCTCTTCCCTTTTCACATAAGGGCTCCCAGTTCTGGTCTCACTCCCGCCTGTGCGGAAGATCAATCCATGATTTGTGATTCCCAACTTTTACACAGTTTGAGCTGGAATGTGTCCTGTTACAGAATCAGTGGGGATTGATTGCCGTCCGTTACAGACAGATTGACAGTGAACGCGAATTTAATTTTGATTGTAACAGCCTGGAATTAGTAAGGGAAATATGGAATAAAATAAAAGGAAGTAAAACCTGTTTGTAAACCTTTGGCTAATGGTGCATTTATTAACATAATCCGCACTTTAAAAAATTATTGGCGGTGTTTTTGAAATTAAAAATAGTTCGAGGTGTGACTGTTGAGGACAGGAATTTCCGCCGTCGTTTCATTGGTGGTCTCAGCAGACAATGGGTAAGGCGAGAGATTAACATTCAGCGGCAATTTCAGTAAAGAATCATCATGGCTGGAGGAGGTAAAGGAGGCAAAGGACTGGGTAAAGGCAGAGCCAAACGGCACCATAAAGTGCTCCGTAATAACATCCAGGCATCACCAAATCCGCCGCCTGGCTCGCCGTGGCCGTGTCAAGCGGATCTCGGGCCTGATCTACGAGGAAACCCGCGGGGTGCTGAGGGTTTTTCTGGAGAATGTGATCAGGGATGCGGTCACCGACACTGAGCACGCCAAGCGCAAGACTGTCACTGCCATGGATGTGGTGTACGCTCTGAAACAGCAGAGCCACACTCTCTATGGATTCGGCGGCTGAATAACGTGACCCTTTCTCCCAAACACAACACAAAGGCTCTTCTCAGAGCCACCCACCTCTTCACAGAGAGAGCAGTGACCTG
The DNA here is from genome assembly GCF_044704955.1 of Pristiophorus japonicus. Classification (NCBI taxonomy): domain Eukaryota; kingdom Metazoa; phylum Chordata; class Chondrichthyes; family Pristiophoridae; genus Pristiophorus; species Pristiophorus japonicus. Next base: position 137,773 of record NW_027254859.1, on the reverse strand, counting down.
GGGAACGGGGGCGAGATCGTTGATTTACATTTTGTTCTGTATAGATATGTTTTTTGCCAAGATCTGTATTGTGGTGTTCGGTGTTTTAAATCAGCATATAAACGATGGACAGAATGTCCTTTTAGTCTTCAAATCATAGACATTTACGGGACATTCCAGATGAAGGTAATACTGAAAAAACTAATGTAGTTAGAACATAAGAACATAAAAACATAAGAAATAGGAGCAAATGTAGGCCATACGGCCCCTCGAGCCTGCTCCGCCATTTAATACGATCATGGACTCTGGTCTACTTCCCTGCCCCATATTCCCTTATTAAGAAACTGTCTGTTTCTGTCTTAATTTTATTCAATGTCCCAGCTCTCTGAGGCAGCGAATTCCACAGATTCACAATCCTCAGAGAAGAAATTTCTCCTCATCTCAGTTTTAAATGGGCGACCTCTTATTCTAAGATTAAGCCCTCTAGTTCTAGTTTCCCCTAGCAGTGGAAACATCCTCTCTGCATCCACCTTGTTAAGCCCCCTCATAATCTTATATGTTTCGATAAGATCACCTCTCATTCTTCTGAATTCCAATGAGTAGAAGCCCAACCTACTCTACCTTTCCTCAAGTCAACCCCCTCATTCTGGAATCAACCTTGTGAAACTTCTCTGAACTGCCTCCAAAGCAAGTATATCCTTTTTGTAAATATAGAAACCAAAACTGCATGAAGTATTCCAGGTGTGGCCTCACCAATACCCTGTACAACTGTAGCAAGACTTCCCTGCTTTTATACTCCATCCCCTTTGCAATAAAAGCCAGATTCCATTGGCCTTCCTGATCACTTGCTGTACCTGCATACTAACCTTTTGTGTTTCATGCACAAGTACCCCCAGGTCCCGCTGCACTGCAGCACTTTGCAATCTTTCACCATTGAAATAATAACTTGCACTTGCACAAATCAAAGAGCATGACCTCACACTTTCCAATATTATACTCCATCTGCCAAATCCTTGCTCACTCACTTAGCCTGTCTATGTCCTTTTGCAGAATTTGTGTCCTCCTCACCCATTGCTTTTCCTCCTATCTTTGTATCGTCAGCAAACTTGGCTGCGTTACTCTCGGTCCCTTCTTCCAAGTCATTAATATAGATCATAAATAGTTGGGGTCCTAGCACTGATTCCTGTGGCATCCCCTTGGTTACTGATTGCCAACCCGGGAATGAACCATTTATCCCCACTCTCTGGTTTCTGTTTGTTAGCCAATCCTCTATCCATGCTAATATATTACCCCCAACCCCGTGAACTTTTATCTTGTGCAGTCAGTAACCTTTTATGTGGCACCTTGTCAAATGCGTTCTGGAAGTCCAAATACACCACATCCACTACTTCCCCATTATCCACCCTGTGCGTGACATCCTCAAAGAATTCCAGCAAATTTGTCAAACATGACTTCCCCTTCATAAATCCATACTGTTACATCCATGTTACAGCAGTGACAGATAAGAAAGGTGTTGAATTAAACGATGGGAGGAAGGCAGCATCAGGGCAGAAGGACAGTGAGGGTCCCTTGCCCTCATAGAAGGACTCCCAAGTCCTGATCAGAAGTGACCCTCAGGAAATCTCGGTTACAAACCGGTCAATGTCTCGAACATGTAGAAATGTAGATCGACAAACACAGCTGTTCAGATTATTGAATGTATATATAGAAAAAAACGTGAATGAACCTTCCTCATAAGTCCGGCCGTCATTAACCATTTTTGCCTGAGAGCAGAATAGAAACAAAAACGGAATATAAATCGGGAGGGGATGTCATTGATGACCTAATTTAAGAATTTGAGATTGTGGCAAACAATAAATCTGATTGGATGTTTAAAGATACCAATCAGAGAGATACAGAACAATGGAAATTGACAACGCAGCCAATGAACCAATCACAGTCATTGCCTTCACCCATCCCTCATTAGCATAAGGTTGTGGGCGGAGTGTGGGGCTACCTACATAATGCGAGCCCGGAGCAAAATTTCTTTCATATCTACCCGACTGAACAAGACGATGCCTGAGGAAAAGAAACCCGCTTCTCGGCCTTTTGGCTAAGATCATGCGTAACTGACCTGACAGGGGAGTAACCACCATAACCCCAAGGTGGTTCTCCCTGGATCAGGAAGGTATATGCTTGCTTTTTTGGAAATAGGAGGTGGGTGGGGTGGTTTGACCCATCCACCTCCACGGAGGTGTGTGGGGGACCTGACCTATACACCTCCATGGCACGAACCTGGTATTGCAGTACTTCCAGGAACGGTGCAGTGGCTCTAGGCCTTTTGGCTAAGAGCATTGGCGCAGAGTGATCCTTGAATGGGCCCAAGGTGACCTCTGGCGTTTGTGATTTGACAAAGAATTGGAACGATTGGCTACGAATTTAAAAAAAAAGAAACCAGCTTCTCGGTTTTTTGGCCAAGATCATGCGTAACTGACCTGACAGGGGAATAACCATGACCAGAAAGTGGTTCTCCCTGGATCAGGAAGGTGGTTCTCCTATGCTTTTTGGAAATAGGAGGTGGGTGTGGGGCTTGACCCATCCACCTCCATGGCACGAACCTGATATTGCAGTACTTCCAGGAACGGTGCTTGGGCTCGAGGCCTTTTGGCTAAGAGCATTGGCGCAGAGTGATCCTTGATGGGTGCAAGGTGACCTCTGGCGTTTATGATCTCACAAAGAATTGGAAAGATTGGCAACGAATAATAAAAAAAGAAACCAGCTTCGAAAAAGGGTGCCAAAAAAGTCATCAAAAAAACATCACCAAAGGGCGGCAAGAAGCGCCGAAATTCGAGGAAGGAGAGTTATGCTATCTACATCTACAAAGTGATGAAGCAGGTTCACCCCGACACCGGCATCTCCTCCAAGGCCATGGGCATCATGAACTCGTTTGTGAATAATATTTTCGAGCGCATTGCGGGTGAGGCTTCCCGCCTAGCCCATTACAACAAACGCCGCACCATCAGTTCCCGGGAGATCCAGACCGCCGTGCGCCTGCTGCTGCCCGGGGAGCTGACCAAGCACGCCGTGTCGGAAGGGTCAAAGGCGGTGACCAAGTACACCAGCTCCAAGTAAAACTCCACGCTGTCCTGACAGAACAAACCCCAAACACAACGGCTCTTTTAAGAGCCACCCACAACATAATTGAAAGAGCTGCACAAACATCACCCTTTAGACTGAATTTACTGTAATTATTTCCTGAACAAGTGTGTGTGAGAACCTTTGTAGTTCCAGCTGTAGATTTAGTTTTGAATTCTCATAAGTAGCTTCACTGACCGGCTTGACCTTGGCGTCACTGGAATTTCCTGCAGTGAGTAAACTACAAACACGGTCCCTGGTCGCTTTCCCTTTGTTCTCAGACCCGTTCATTCACAGCGCATGCCGACGAATTTATTTTGGGGGGCGGGGAAACTCCGATTTCAGTCACGTTCTCAATCAAGTCCTTTTCACGAGTTTTTTTTATTCCGTTGCGCTCAGTCCGTTTATTAACTCGAGACTCCCCGCAGTGTAACAACCCAGAATGGGAGTTCTTAGAGATTGGAACAGGGGCAGTTTGAACACCCTGTCCCTCTTCTCTTTTTACAGAAGGACTCTCAGTTCTGGTCTCACTCCCACAGCAGCTCCTGTGAAAACAAGTTCACTTTTACGAAGATGGAGCTGGAATGTGTCCTGTTACAGAATCAGTGGGGACTGAGTCCCGCCCGTTACAGACAGTTTGAAGCTGAAGCCGAATTTAATCCTAATTGTTACAGGCTGGAATTTGCAAGGGAAATATGGAATAAGACAAAAGGAAACAAAAAGTGTTTTGAAGTATTTGGCTAATGGTGAAGTTACTAACTCAATCCGCAATTTTCACAATTATTGGCGGGATTTTTGAATTTAAAAAATCGTTAGGTTCTGGCTGTTGGGAAACCAGTAATTTCCGCCCTCCTTTCATTGGTGGACTAGACAGGCTGTGATTGGTCATCGGAAACGGCCAATGAAATCCACGACAGAGTGACCAATCACAAGTTCGCTCCCTGCATCCCTCCAGAAGGGATAAGAAGGGCAAATATGGGAGGAGTTTATCATTCTTTCTCTGAGCCTGTGGATTGTGGAAATGTCTGGAAGAGGAAAAACCAGCGGTAAAGCTCGGGCCAAGGCCAAGTCTCGCTCCTCCCGGGCTGGATTGCAATTCCCCGTGGGCCGTGTTCACAGACTCCTGCGAAAGGGGAACTACGCTGAGCGTGTGGGTGCCGGAGCCCCGGTCTACATGGCTGCTGTGCTCGAGTATCTGACCGCTGAAATCCTAGAGCTGGCCGGCAACGCGGCCCGCGACAACAAGAAAACCCGTATCATCCCCAGACACCTGCAGCTGGCCATCCGCAACGACGAGGAGCTCAACAAGCTGCTGGGAAAGGTGACCATCGCTCAGGGCGGGGTGCTGCCTAATATCCAGGCTGTGCTGCTGCCCAAGAAAACCACCACTTCGTCCAAGGCCAAGTAAAGCGGACAAGATTTAAACTAATAACCCAAAGGCTCTTTTCAGAGCCACTCACAGTATCTGTGAAACGGCTGCTTACTGTATTAATGGAGACCTTGAGTTCAGGTACCGATAAATTGGTCTATTTCAGACCTGTATGCGGGAGTTTTCAGTTCCTGGTATTTCCATTATGGTTTTCTGCTCACACAAACTGTTCTAGTTAGCAGCTAATAATTAAACTACAGTTGTCAGAGACTCAAAACTTGTATAAATACCGCAACCGGTTCCCTAAATATTTAATCTTATCAATGAAAGCTGTATGAAGAAAGTCGGCGGTTATTAAAAGGGCCTAGTTTAATTCTGGTCTGGTTTGAGAGTTTGAATGCTGGTTCTGTTCCCGGGAGCTCCAGTCGTTCCGGGCTGTGTATTTTTCTCCTAAGCCGGTCAGTTTAGGCCTACACTGAGCAGCCAAGCGCAAGACGGTCACTGCCATGGATGTGGTGTACACTCTGAAACGGCAGGGCCGCACTTTCTATGGATTCAACGGGACTCTCTTCCCCCAAGCACAAAGCAAAGGCTCTTCTAAGTCCCACCCACCGCCTCACGGGGGGAGGGAGGGAGATATAGTTCATTTACATTTTGTTCGGTATCGATAGATATTTTAAATCAGCATATGCACGATGGACGGAATATCCTTTTAGTTTCAGAATTATAGATATTTATCATCGAAGCTTACAACACGGAATGAGGCCACTTCGGCCCATCGTGTCCGTGCCGGCCAACAAAAGGCTATCCAGCCGAATCCCACTTTCCAGCTCTAGGTCCGTAACCCTGCAGGTTACGGCACTTCAAGTGCACATCCAAGTAGTTTTAAATGTGGTGAGGGTTTCTGCCTCTACCACCCTTTCAGGCAGTGAGTTCCAGAGCGCAGCCACCCTCTGCGTGAAGATATTTCCCCTCTAAATCTTCTACCAATTACTTTAAATTTATGCCTCCTGTGCTAAGGGAAATAGGCCCTTTACGGCACAGAAGGTACGGCATATTCCAGGTGAAGGTAACACTGAAACAACTAATGTAGTTACAGCAGTGAAAGATAAGAAAGGTGTTGAATTAAACGGTGGGAGGAAGGCAGCATCAGGGAGGAAGGACATTGAGGGTCTTTTGACCTCATAGACTTCCAAGTCCTGACCAGAAGTGGCCCTCAGGCAATCTCGGTTACAAACCGGTCAATGTCTGTCAAACATGTAGAAATCTAGATCGATAAAGAACAGAGTATAAGTCGGGAGGGGATGTAACTGATGACCTAATTGAAGAATTTGAGATTGTGGCGAGCAGTAAATCTGATTGGTCTCTTTAAACATCCAATCAGAGAATTACAGAACAATAGAAATTGACAACGCAGTGAGTGAACCAATCACAATTGTTGCCTTCACCCATCCCTCATTAGCATAGGGCTGTGGGCGGAGTGTGGGGCTGCCTATATAATGCGAGCTCCGAGCTAAGTTTACGTCATGTCTGGGTTGGATTGAACAAGACGATGCCTGAAGAGAAGAAATCAGTTACTGCCAAGAAAGGCGCCAAGAAAGTGATCAAGAAAACACCACCAAAGGGCGGTAAGAAGCGCAGGAAGTCGAGGAAGGAGAGTTACTCCATCTACATCTACAAAGTGATGAAGCAGGTTCACCCCGACACCGGCATCTCCTCCAAGGCCATGGGCATCATGAACTCTTTTGTGAACGATATTTTCGAGCGCATCGCAGGTGAGGCTTCCCGCCTGGCCCATTACAACAAGCGCCGCACCATCAGCTCCCGGGAGATCCAGACCGCCGTGCGTCTGCTGCTACCCGGGGAGCTGGCCAAGCACGCCGTATCGGAAGGGACAAAGGCGGTGACCAAGTACACCAGCTCCAAGTAAAACTCCACGTTGTCCTCACACAACAATCCCTAAACACAACGGCTCTTTTAAGAGCCACCCACAACGTCTCTGAAAGAGCTGCACAAACACATCACCCTTTAAACTCAATTTACTGTATTTATTTCCTGAGCAAGTGTGTTTGACAGCATTTAAAATTCCAGCTGTAGATTTAGATTTGAATTATCAGATAAGCGGTTTTACTGTCCGGTTCAACCTTAGCTTCTCTGATGAATTTTCCTCCCAGTAAACTGCACACACTGTCCCTGGTCGCTTGCCAATGAATTATGATCTTGTTTTAGGAGGTGAAACTCAGACTTTAGTCACCTCATTCTCTCTCAAACCCTTTACAATATAAAAAAAATTCTAGTTCGGGTCAACCCGCTTATTAATCCGAGATTCCGAGTGCAACAGCCCAGACTGGGAGTTCTTACAGAGACCAGAACAGGGAGTTTGAACCCTCTGTCCCTCTTTTCACAGAAGAACTCCCAGTTCTGGTCTCACTGCCGCCTGTGCGGATGATCGATCCATGATCTGTGATTCCCAAATTGTACAAAGATTGTGCTGGAATGTGTCCCGTTACAGAACGTTTGAAACTGAACGCGAATTTAATCCTGATTGTAACATCCTGGAATTTGGAAGGCAATAAAGAATACGGCAAAAGGAAATAAAAAGTGTTTGGAAATCTTTGGCTAATGTTGAATTTATTAACATAATCCGCATTGTAAAAATTATTGGCGGGGTTTTTGAAATTGAAGATTCGTTGGCAGTCGAACAGTAATTTTCGCCCTGTTTACATTGGCGGGCTAAACAGACGGTGATTGGTCAGCGGAAAAGACCAATGAAATCCACTTCAGAGCGACCAATCACAAGTTCGCTCCCTGCATCCCTCCAGAATGTATAAGAAGGGCAGATGTGGGAGGAGTTTCTCATTCTTTGTCTGAACTTGTGAATCGTGGAAATGTCTGGAAGAGGAAAAACTGGCGGCAAAGCTCGCGCCAAGGCCAAGTCTCGCTCCTCCCGAGCCGGACTGCAGTTCCCTGTGGGCCGTCTTCACAGACTCCTGCGAAAGGGGAACTACGCTGAGCGTGTGGGTGCCGGAGCCCCGGTCTACATGGCTGCTGTGCTCGAGTATCTGACCGCTGAAATCCTGGAGCTGGCCGGCAACGCGGCCCGCGACAACAAGAAGACCCGCATCATCCCCAGACACCTGCAGCTGGCCATCCGCAACGACGAGGAGCTCAACAAGCTGCTGGGAAAGGTGACCATAGCTCAGGGCGGGGTGCTGCCGAATATCCAGGCTGTGCTGCTGCCCAAGAAAACCACCACTTCGTCCAAGGCCAAGTAAAGCGGACAAGATTTAATCTAATAACCCAAAGGCTCTTTTCAGAGCCACCCACAGTATCTGTGAAGGGGATGCTTACTATCTTAATGGAGTCAGAGCCCTTTAATTCATGTACCGATCGATGGGCCTGTTTTAGACCTGGAAACATAGAAAATAGGTGCAGGAGTAGGCCATTCGGCCCTTCGAGCCTGCACCACCATTCAATAAGATCATGGCTGATTATTCCCTCAGTACCCCTTTCCTGCTTTCTCTCCATATCCCTTTAGCCATAAGGGCCACATCTAACTCCCTCTTGAATATATGTAACGAACTGGCATCAACAACTCTGCGGTAGGGAATTCCACAGGTTAACAACTCTGAGTGAATAAGTTTCTCCTCATCTCAGTCCTAAATGGCTTTCCCCTTATCCGTACGCGGGAGTTTTCAGTTCCCGGTCTCTGCATTACGGTTCTCTGCTCACACATACACTTCCCGTTAACAGCGAATAATTGAACTACAGTTGTCACTCAACAATTGTATAAATACTGCCACCGGTTCTTTAAATATTCTTTAATCTGTCTGAAAACGAGAGAGTCGGCAATGATGAATTAATGTAGTAATAAAAGGGCCTAGTTTAATTCTGGTCTGGTTTGAGATAGTTTGAATGCTGATTTTGTTCTCGGGAGCTCTGGCCGTTCCCGGGCTCTGTATTTCTCTGCTAAGCCGGTCAGTTTAGACCGCACTGGAGCAGCGAGCGATGCACACATACAGGACCCGAGTCCATTGCAGTGCTTCCCAGATCTACCTGCCCCCATTCTCCGGCAACACCGAATGGGGAAATCTGTGCTCTGCCCCGGGGAACTCGAGGTCAGAGCGACGCAAAGCCGATGTCAGTTTCTGAAAATATTAAAAGACTCACCAGTTAATCGTCAATAATTCCCATGTGAACCGAGTTGGTATATGAAGACACGATCAGTAATCAGTCTCACACCCTCTGCCCGTCCCTACAATGGGTTAATGAACAACACGAAGCTCTGGTTACAGTAGATCGCAGCTCTTTCCTTTGCTGATTTGGTGGCTCTGAAAAGAGCCGTTGTTGCACTTGGTGCTGAAGCTTGGAGCCGGGGCAGGGGGAGTCTAGGCGCGCTCCCCGCGGATGCGGCGGGCCAGCTGGATGTCTTTGGGCATGATGGTGACTCGCTTGGCGTGGATGGCGCACAGGTTGGTGTCCTCAAAGAGCCCCACCAGGTAAGCCTCGCTGGCTTCCTGCAGGGCCATGACGGCCGAGCTCTGGAAGCGCAGGTCGGTCTTGAAGTCCTGAGCGATCTCCCGCACCAGGCGCTGGAAGGGCAGTTTGCGGATCAGCAGCTCGGTGGATTTCTGGTAGCGGCGGATCTCCCTCAAAGCCACGGTGCCGGGTCGGTAGCGATGAGGCTTCTTCACTCCGCCCGTGGCCGGAGCGCTCTTCCGGGCCGCTTTGGTCGCCAGCTGTTTGCGAGGAGCTTTCCCTCCGGTGGATTTGCGCGCTGTCTGCTTGGTCCTGGCCATTTTCTGAACGGATCTCAACACAATCTGGGACACACGGATTGTTAATGCGGGGACTCCTCTTTGCTTCCATTTAAAGTGTGTGAGGGTCCGCATGGAGCTGTGATTGGCTGCAACCCGACCGCCAATCAAGTTTGAACCAAGCACCGAGTGAAAATGAAGGGCGAGGAATACTGGGCCCTAATTGGCTGAACTGAAACTGACATTTGGTCAATTTCAAAAAGCCCGCCAATTTCAGAATATCAACCAACAGAGATTAAATAAAATCTAATTTCCCGCCAGCAATTTAAGAATCCCGCTCTTTATAACGGCGATTGTGCCCCATTATAAGTCACCAATCCCATTCTGTCACATTCCGGTTTGAATTATGTTCCATTCCCTGATCCGTCTGTACCGGGCGGGAATAAATCCGCGGTCACTGCTTCCTGTAAACATAAAGTCCCGCATCGATCCCGCCAGTGCCGTCCCACTTAACCGATTCTCACACAGAAACCTCACATGACAGGAATTATCTGTGAGGGGAGACTGTAATGTGTAAAGAGGACTGTGTATCCTGCCCGGTAATTGTGACTGTCAGCCGGAGTTTCTGATCTCTCATATTTACAATAGTTGTAAAATATTTAATAATTCCCATATTCCTAGAGACTACACTCCAAAAGTACTTCATTGGTCTTGTTCATTGGATGTGGTCCTTGCGGCTGAGGGGGGGGCGGGGGTTGGGAGTGTGGAGGGGGCGTGGGGAGGTGATCAGCTGTGATCTTGTTGAATGGCGGTGCAGGCTCGAAGGGCCGAATGGCCTACTCCTGCACCTATTTTCTATTTTTCTGTGTCTTGAGACGTTCGGTGGTCGTGAAAGGCGCAATATAAATCCAAACCTTTCTTTCCATTAATTAAACAGCCGAAACCATTTCCCAACCAAACTGTCCGCGCTCCGATCCCCAGGTCGCTGCTCTCTCTGTGTGCCGGTGGGTGGCTCTTAGAAGAGCCTTTGTGTTGTGTTTGGGGGAAAAGGGTCGAGTTATTCAGCCGCCGAATCCATAGAGAGTGCGGCCCTGCCGTTTCAGAGCGTACACCACATCCATGGCAGTGACCGTCTTGCGTTTGGCGTGTTCAGTGTAGGTGACCGCATCCCTGATCACATTCTCCAGAAAAACCTTCAGCACCCCGCGGGTCTCCTCGTAGATGAGGCCCGAGATCCGTTTGACACCGCCACGGCGAGCCAAGCGGCGGATGGCTGGTTTGGTGATGCCCTGGATGTTATCACGGAGCACTTTACGGTGCCGCTTGGCTCCGCCTTTACCCAGTCCTTTGCCTCCTTTCCCGCGACCAGACATGATAATGACTCTTCACTTAAACTGCCGCTGAATGAGAAGTGAACTGCTGCCGGCTCCTTTTTATAGAGCCGGAGCCGACCTGACTGAGAAAGCGCAGAGTGAGAGAGGCGGGAAGGGGAGGAGACATAGTCAAGATTGACAGACAGAGCAGAGAGCGGCCTCTGATCTTCCAGCTTTCTGCAGCCGCTAATTTCAAACCGTTTTCCGACAATAGAACCGAAACAGACTCGGAATTTATATTCAAAGCTTCCAGGAACCTGAAGCTTTTAAATAAAGTCCCGCTACAATTAACAATCGCGAATATTCCCGCCTATATACAGCCCCTTCCCTGTCAATCTCAGACCTTGTTCCATCTCCCCACACTTCCTCTCACAGACGGGTTCAGCAGTTTTCAAACACCTTATTCCAGCTGATTTGGAGAATGTGGTGTTTGGGGTTTGAGTTGTGAGGCGGGGTATCTCCGCCAGTGTCACCGTCTCACAGACTCTCCCCCTGAATCTGTGAAATGACAATGACCAGGAACTGAGACTGGAGCTGAACACATCCCCAGTTACAGTGAGGCCCGGGCCGGACATCCCATTCTCTGTGTGTTTTATTGCAGACACTGGGGGAGGGGTGGGTGCAGCCAATGTCAGCGAGTCACCAGGGATCCTGGCTTCATGTTCAATGATTTCTGTCTGAAATCTGAGCCCGGCCCCGGGACAGGGATCATTTGATTCGGGGATCAACTCTTTTCTGAGAGGCGTGGGTGGCTCTGAGAAGAGCCTTTGGGTTCAGATGTTTACAAGTTGCACTTTTTATTTACTTTTTGAGCGCTGGTTTCTTGGGTTTTGTTGATTTGGCCTTGGCCCTCGGTTTTCCCACCTTTTTGGCCGCCTTCACCTTTGCGCCCGAGGCCTTCTTGGGGCTCTTGGGCTTCGCCGCTGCCGCCTTCTTCCCAGCCGCCGCTTTCGCTGACTTTTTTACTGTTAGCGCCTTCTTGGTGCTCGTTTTCTTGGCCGGAGATTTCTTGGCTGCTGGTTTCTTGGCCGGAGATTTCTTGGCTGCTGGTTTCTTGGCCGGAGATTTCTTGGCTGCTGGTTTCTTGGCTGGAGATTTCTTGGCTGCTGGTTTCTTGGCTGGAGAGTTCTTGGCTGCTGGTTTCTTCACCTTCCTTCCCACTTTCCCCTGGTTTTCCTTCTTAGCGACTTTGAAGGAGCCCGAGGCGCCCGTGCCCTTGGTCTGCAGCAGGAAGCCATTTGTCACATTCCTCTTGATACTGAACCTGATCTGGGACCCGCGCTTCTCCACATCCACGCCTTTGGCCGCCAGAGCCTTCTTTATCGCGGCCAGAGACATCCCCTTGCGATCGCTGCCATCGGTCACAACCTTGAGGATCTGTTCGCCCAACGTGGGGCCGGCTGGCTTGGAGCGGGGAGCTGCCTTCTTCTTCTTGCGGGGGGCCTTGGCTTGAGCGGCGGCGGCAGAAGGAGCTGTTTCGGCGGCTGAAGTGTCAGTCATGTCGGCGACTCTGTGGAAAATCTCTCTGACAGTCAGAGCTCGGTCAGAAATGAAACGACGGGAGGCGGCGGCACAGAGCAACTTAAAGGCAGCGAGCGGACGGGGCGAGACATCCTGCTGTCAGCTCCCCGCCCCTCCAGCCTCTCTGTGTTTCTCTCTCCTCATTAACTGTCCGATTCCAATTCAACCCGGGCCCTCCAGATTCCCAGACTGGCCTCTTTCTGTCCCGAAGACCGGGATGTTTGTTGTCGAGAAAGCTTCCTCCGAATTAATGGCAGCATTGCTGCACTGATCGCGCTCTCTCACCCGATCGCGGACATTTTCTCTGTTTTTCGATTGAAATTTGAAATCACATCAAACTTGACGTTTAATTCCCACTTTAGACCTGAGCAGGGCAGCAGGGCGATCCTGTGACAGGAAAATCTTTGAATTTTACACAAGCGGGACTCTGGAATCCGGCGATGACACAAACAAAGTGACATTCGTCTCACCGGCCCGCCCCTTTAACACACTCTCGCTCACACAATGTTCACATCTGCACATTCACAGCACAAACTGTCCCAGATTTACAGCTCCCAGCACAGGGTTACCTCTCCGCTCGGCCTGTGCTGCCGATTCTCGGGGTTAGTTGTAGTTTCCTAGCTCAGTAAGTGTTAAACACTCTGAGGCCGGCGTTCCTCAGAGTGTCTGTTCCCCAGATTCAGGGGCAGGAGCCAATCACAGCAGAGGCTGGCTTAACCCATATATGCTGTTAAGTTATTACATTGTTCGCACGCAGAAATATGTTTGATTAACGTGAAAATAGAAATTATGAGTTCACCGCCCCTCCACCCTCTCTTTGTCTCTCTCTCTCTCTCTCCTCCGAAAATGAGGGACATATAACAGTAACTGGTATCCTATCCATCCCATACTCACCACCCAGAGATGGCTATCAGAGGGAGCGACAGAGAGACAGACACAGAATCAGTCTTAAACTCCCTAACTGTGTCTCAATATTACTCTCAATAATAGTATCACACATTCATGTATAGCACCACCGAAAGAGAGAGAAAGAGACAGACACATTATCAGTCTTACACTTGGTATCAGTGTTTCCATATTACGCTCAGTAACAGTGCCACACCGTCATGTATAGCACCAGAGAGAGAAACAGAAACAGTATCATAGAAACATAGAAAATAGGTGCAGGAGTAGGCCATTCGGCCCTTCAAGTTTGCACCACCATTCAATATGATCATGGCTGATCATGCAACTTCAGTACCCCATTCCTGCTTTCTCTCCATACCCCTTGATCCCTTTCACCGTAAGGGCCATATCTAACTCCCTTTTGAATATATCTAACGAACTGGCCTCAACAAATTTCTGTGGTAGAAAATTCCACAGGCTCACAATTCTCTGAGTGAAGAAGTTTCTTCTCATCTCGGTCCTAAATGGCTTACCCCTTATTCTTAAACCGTGACCCCCGGTTCTGGACATCCCCACCATCGGGAACATTCTTCCTGCATCTAACCTGTGCAATCCCGTCAGAATGTTATATGTTTCTATGAGATCCCCTCTCATTCTTCTAAATTCCAGTGAATATAAACCTAGTCTATCCAGTCTTTCTTCATATGACAGTCCTGCCATCCTGGAATCAATCTGGTGAACCTTCGCTGCACTCCCTCAATAGCAAGAATGTCCTTCCTCAGATTAGGAGACCAAAACTGTACACAATATTCAAGGTGTGACCTCACCAAGGCCCTGTACAACTGCAGTAAGACCTCCCTGCTCCTATAGTGTTGTACTCACAAGTGTTTCCACATCACGCGAAATAACAGTATCCCCCCTTCACAGACAGTACAAGAGAAAAGGATTGTAACAGAGTCAGAGATGGGGGAGAGTGCTAAGTGAGAGATCGGAGAGATCGAGGCAGGACGGTGAGACACAGAAAGACTTACACAGTATCTGTCCCAATTGATCTGTGAGGTCCGGTTTTATCCTGAAAGTTCCCATTGGGGAGACAGAAGATACAGTCCCCTCTCTCACTGATATTGTACCACATACAGACACATTATTAATCCCACACTGCGGGACAGTGTCAGAGAGTGAGAGAAACAAGGTCCCACATTTAACCCTCGCTTGCCTGTTGTACTCCCTGTAATCTTGCAGCTCAGGGCCGTTCGGTATTACTCTCAGTAACCGAGTGTTTCACTCTGATTCAACTAAACTGGGACAGTTTCTGTCAGATATTAACTCCTGCACAGTCCCAGCAAACACTCCTACTCCGCCGTCCCTCCGATGTTTCGACAGGATTGTTTTGTGAAGACGGGCTCACGAAGAGAAAAACACCCTGCACGGAATGATCCCAAATTGAGCATCTCAAAGGGGCAAGGTTCCCAGCTTTAAACATTCTCTGTCCTTGCCCCCCCCAGGCCCAGTTCCTTTGCTCAGATTCTGATAAAAGTAAATTTGGAAAAGTTCACTTTGATTTTTAAAGGCCGAATTATTGCAGCGAGCTGCGCGTGCGCGGATAAGCCCCGCCCCTTGGGTCGATTGCCAGTGAGCAGAAGAGCGCATACGCCCTCCCCTCCCCCAGCCCTGCCTGTGAGCGCCATTCACTCAGTGAGCGGAAGAAGGTGGTTTAAACAACCGGGAATTGAGTCACCGCGGCCCCGGGGTAAGGCAGCGAGCTGCAGCCTCCTTACAGCAGCACATCGCTTTAGGAGCGTGTCCGCAGATGGGCTCAGAGATCGGCACTGAGTCCGGGGGAAGTTCAGGGGGAGTCGGAGTCTGTGTGTAACAGGCGGAGTGGAGCAAGAACTGGTCTCAGTGCGTGGAGTGAGTGGGGGAAGGGAGAGGCCATTCTCGGGCTGTGTGTGGACAGCGTGTGTCCCGGGTAAGGGAGACAGAATGGGAAGGATCTGCTGTTGACAATCATTGCTGCTTTCTCCCTGCAAATCAGTAGTGAACGTTCCTGCTTTAGTTCCAGTCTCATCGTGTTTGTTGTCATTGGACAGCGAGCAGTGGAAGCAGAGCCGGACACTGAGGATTTATACAAGGAGCATCTATTGCAGGCACCGGGTGAGAAATGTGAAGGACATGTTTTAAACAGTGGCTCTTTGTTTTTGGTTGAACGGTTAGTGCCCTGGGAGAGGGGAGTAGCAATCTGAGCTGTGTAAAAGTCCGTGCCCCATCGGGTAGTCCCATTCCTGAAGCAGGGCAGGGGTTGGGTTGTATCTGGATGTCAGTAAATTGCTGTAAATCTGCCCAACACACTTGGTGTGCAGAAGCTCAGTGCTGCAGAGGAGTCAGACACTGACACTGTTTGTATCGCTGGCTTCCCTTTGTGAATGTTCATAATGAATATTAATTGAACGATTACATTAATCACTTTAGTCTTTTCTACCTCTCCTGTTCTTGAATGATCAGAGATACCTTATCCTCCTGCAGGCAAGGAATTGAAGGAACTGGAACAAATGTGAAGTTTCCTCCACCTGAGACATAAGGAACAGTGCAACCAGCTCCTTCTCACACACAGTAGGTTCGGTACCGATCACAGTGTGCGGGTACATAGACAGGTTATCCAAATTAAACATGTTTGTGGTGCTGAATGGCCTCCTCCTATTCCTGTGTAACAGGCCCGAGGGGGCTGATGGCCACCTCCTGTTCCTAAATTAACAGACTGGAGATACTGAGTGGCCTTCTCCTGTTCCTAATGTAATAAACACGAGGGGCTTAATGGCTTCCTCCTGTTAATATGTAACAAGCTCTCGGGGCAGAATGACCTTCCCCTGTACCTGTGTATCAGGTTAGAATAGGTTGAATAGCCTCCTTTAGTTCTTATGAATAGCCACTTCTATTCCTGTGTAACAGGTTCCAGGGGCTGAATAGCCTCCTCCAGTCCCGATGGAACAAGCTCGAGGGGCTGAATGCCTTCCTCCTGTTCCCATGAAACAATCCCATGGGGATGATTGCCCTTGTCCTATTCCTAATGTAACAGACCCGAGGGGCAGAATTGTGTTGTCCTATTGCTTTTTAACTCCAGTTGCTGAATGGCCTTCTCCAGTTCCTAATGTAATCGGCTCAAGGAACTGAATGGCCTTCTCCAGTTCCTAATGTAATAGGCTTGAGGAGCTGAATGGCCTCCTCCAGTTCCTAATGTAATAGGCTCGAGGAGCTGAAAAGCCCTCTCCAGTTCCTAATGTAATAGGCTCGAGGAGCTGAATGGCCTCCTCCGGTTCCTAATGTAATAGGCTCGAGGAACTGAAAAGCCCTCTCCAGTTCCTAATGTAATAGGCTCGAGGAGCTGAATGGCCTCCTCCTCTTCCTATATAACATTCTTGACGGGTTCTATGGCCTTCTCCTGCTCCCATGTCACAGGGTCAAAGGGCTGAATGGCCTGCTCATGATCCTAATTAAACATGCTTGGGGGCTGAATGTCTTCCCCCTGTTCCTATACCACATGCTCGAGTGGCTGAATGTCCTCCCCCAGTTCCCATATAACATGCAGGAGGGGCTGAATGGCCTCCTCCAATTCCTCTAACAGGCTCGAGGGGATGAATGGTCACCTCCTGTTCCTGGTTAACAGTTCCGAGGGGTGGAATTGGCCTACTCCTGTTCCTATGTAACAGACCCGAGGGACTGAGTGGTCTTCTCCTGTTCCTAATGTAAGAAGCTCGAGGGGATGAAAAACATCCTGCTGTTCCCATGTCACAGAATCAAAGGCTGAGTGGTCTGCTCATGTTTCTAATGTTAGAGAGGCTGAATGGTCTCCACTTCTTCCCACATAACAGAATGGAAGGGCTGAATGGCATTCTCCTGATCCAATGAAACAGGCTCGAGGGGAAGAATAGCCTCATCCTGTTCCTGTCTAACAACATTCGGTGCTGAACAGCCACTTTCTGTTCCTGTGTAATAAGTTAGATGGGATGAGTGGCCTCCTCCAATTGCATTATAACATGTGCAACTGGCTTATTGGCCTCTTCCAGTTCCTATAACATTCTCGGTGGGCTGAATGGCCTCCTCCTGTTCCTATGTAACAGGTTCGAGGGACTGAATGGTCTCCCCCTGTTCCTTATGTAACACGTCGAGGGACTGAATGGCCTCCTCCAATTCTAATTTAACAGACTCTAGGAACTGCATGGCCTCCTCCTGTTCCACTGTAACAGGCTCGAGGGACTGAATAGCCTCCCCCTGTTCCTTATGTAACAGACTTGTGGGACTGAATGGCCTCCTCCTGTTCCTTATGTATCAGGCTCGAGGGCCTGAATGGCCTCCCCCTGTTCCTTATGTAACAGGCTCGAGGGACTGAATGGCCTCCTGGATCCATGTGCTGTAAGGCCTCCGCAAGTTCCCAGATCCAGGGACCGTTCTTCCCTGCTGTTTTGGAAATAGCATCGGGCAGTAAACAGGAGCTCAATGCTTCTTGCCCGCCAGCTCTCTGATCGGCTCCTCGCGCTGATTATGTTTTCTCATCTCGCTCAAACGTCACAAAATGTTGCTTTCTTTTCCATCACCTCTAGAGTTATTAGCCAAGTTTGCATCGAGCACATCGTGATCTCACCAGTAACAGCACTTTCCTGACGGTTATCCACGAGGCTGCTTCTGACATTTTCTTCTGCGTAAATGTTAACCACCGTAAGTAACTGAAAAATTTCATTTCTACAACAACAACAAACATTTGCATTTATGACAGATACAGCATGAATCTCACACTCACTCACTGTACCCCTGACTGTCAGATACAGAGTGAATCCCACACTCACTCACTGTACCACTGACGCATAATAGCTCGTCTCTACTCGAAATATTTCTGAATCGCATTCATCCAATATAATGAGGAAAAAAAATTCACAGATATAGGATAAAACACACTAACATACCAGAAGCTGACAGATACAGAATAAATCCCACTCAGATACTAGAAAATGACAGGTTCAGAATAAAACCCACACTCACATACCGGAAACTGACAGGTACAGAGGAAACACACGCTCACTTACCCCAGAATGAGAGATACAGAATAAAACCCACACTCTCATACCAGAAACTAACAGGTACAGAGGAAACACACACTCACTTACCCCAGAATGAGAGATACAAAATGAATCCCACATTCACATTGCACAAACTGACATATAAAGATAAAAATCCACATTTGAATACCAGAAACTGACACCCTACACATCTACCACAAACTGACAGGTGCAGAAAAAAAACACAATCACATACCAGAAACTGGAGGTACATATTAATTCCTACACTCACACAGCAGTAACTGACCAGAACAGAATAAAATCCACATTCACAAAGCAAAAACTGACAGGTACAGAATATAATCAACACCCAGATTCCAGAAACTGTCAGGTACAGAATGCAATCCACACTTGGATACCAGAAAGTGACCGGTACAGATTAAAACCACAGTCACATATCAGAAACTGACAGGTACCGATTCAACCCCATACTCCCATACCGGAATCTGATAGGTACAGAATAAAATCCATATTCCAATCCGAAAAACTGACAGATACTGGTCAATATCCACACTTACCTTCCAGAAGCTGATGATATAGGTTAAAGTACACACTCAGATACCAGAAACTGACAGGTACAGAATAAAACCCACACTCACATACCAGAAACTGACAGGTACAGAATAAAACCCATACTCGCATATCAAAACTTGACGGGTACACAATAAATCCCAACTCACACATAGCAGAGATTGACAGGTACAGAATAAATCTCTCACTCACTTCACAAAAACTGACAGGTACAGAATAAAACACACACTCTGATACCAGAAACAGAGAGGTACCGATCACTCATTTCAAGGGGATCCTTCACTAGGAGATTGTTTATTAATCCTATCTCATTACACAGGACCAGATCTAAGATAGCCAGCACTTCAGAGAGGGAGAGGAAACCAGTGATTGTAGAATTAAACCCAGCCAGAGTCAGCACCATCAGGGGAGGGAAAGGGAAGGGAACAAGTGAGTTTAGAACTCAATTCGGCCAGAGTCAGCACCTTCAGGCGAGGAGAACCAGTGAGTGTAGAATTGAACCCAGCCAGAGTCAGTACCTTCAGTACCTTACGCCTGATTTCCAAGTGTTTTTCTGAGCGTGCAAAAATCTACACTTACTCCATTCTAAGTTAGTTTGGAGTAAGTTTTCGCTGCCTAAACTTGCAAAACGGGCGTAAGTGGCCAGACACGCTCTCTTTTGAAAAAAAATCTGTTCTAAAATGAAACTGTTCTAACTCACTAGAACTGGAGCAAACTAAATGACGAGAATTGCAATTTCTAAGATACTCCATTCTAAACTAGTTGCTCCAAGAAAATAGGAGCAACTCAGGCCAAAACTTGATCCCACTAAGTGACACTCATGAGGAAAATTCAACAAGAACTTTCACTCATCTATTTTTAGGGATATCTTCCTTATTTTAAAAATAAATTAGAAAATAGTAGTGTTGTTGCAATAGTAATCCTGCTCAGTACAAGAGGAACCGCAGGTTCAAACATTTGGTGTATGTGCTTGCACGGACGTGTCAAGGAACGGAGGGCCTTGGAAGGCATGTTCACAGATCCCTGAAGGTAGCAGGACAGGTAGATAAGGTGGTTAAGAAGGCATACAGAATACTTGCCTTTATTATCCGAGGCGCAGAATACAAGAGCAGCGAGGTTATGCTTGAACTGTATAAAACACTAGTTAGGCCACAGCTAGAGTACTGTGTGCAGTTCTGGTTACCACATTTCAGGAAAGATGTCATTGCACTAGAGAGGGTACAGAGGAGATTTAGGAGGATGTTATCAGGACTGGAGAATTTTAGTTATGAGGAAAGATTGGATAGGCTGGGGTTTTTTTTCTTTGTAACAGAGGAGGCTGAGGGGAGACCTAATTGAGGTGTATAAAATTATGAGGGGCCGAGATAGAGTGGATAGGAAGGACCTATTTCCCTTAGCAGAGGGTCAACAACCAGGGGGCGTAGATTTAAAGTGGTAGGATGTTTAGAGGGGAAATCTCTTCACCCAGAGGGTGGTGGGGGTCTGGAAACCACTGCCTGAAAGGATAGTAGAGACAGAAACCCTTGCAGCATTTAAAATGAACTTGGATTATGTATTTGAATTGTTGAGACCTACAAGGCCATGGACCAAGAGCTGAAAAGTGAGATTAGGCTGGATAGCTCTTTGTTGGCTGGCATGGACACGATGGGCTGAATGGCCTCCTTCAATGCTGTAAACTTCTGTGATTCTATGATCCTGTACTGACAGTGATGAAGTTTGTAAATTATGAGAAATATAGAAGATTAAGGGGTGATGTAATTGAGGTGTTTAAGATGATTAAAGGAGTTGATGGGGTGGATGGAGAGAAACTATTTCCTCTGGTGAGGGAGTCCATAACAACGGGACACAACCTTAAAATCAGAGCTCGGCCATTCAGGGCTAATGTCAGGAAGCACTTCCTCACACAAATGCTGATTGGCTGTTTCTCTTGTCTGGAGAGTCTAGAACTAGGGCTCATAGTCTCAGGATAACGGACGGCCATTTAGGACTGAGATGTGGAGAAATGTCTTCACTCAAAGCGTTGTGAATCTTTGGAATTCTCTGCCCCAAAGAGCTGTGGATGCTCAGTCATTGAGTGTATTCAGGGCTGAGATCGATAGATGTTTGGACAGCAAAGAAATCCAGGGATATGGGGATAGTGCGGGAAAGTGGAGTTGACGTAGAAGATCAGCCATGATCTTGTTGAATGGCGCGGCAGGCTCGAGGGGTTGTTTAGCCTACTCCTGTACCTATTTCTTATGCTCTTAAAGCATAGTGGAAATCCGGAACTCTGTTCCCCATAAAACGGAGGCTGGGGGCCAATTGAAAATCCCAAAACTGAGATTGATAAATTCTTCTTAGGCAGGGGTATTAAGGTAATGGAACCAAGGCAGGTAGACGGAGTTAAAATACTGATCAGCCACGATTAATTGAATGGTGGGACAGGCTCAAGGGGCTGAATGGCCTTTTCCTGTTCCTATGTTCCTACTTACAGTGATGACTTTTGTAAACAGCTTTTACAGGGGATTAGAAGGTGAGGATATTCAAACAGGATTAAACCTGGGCCCCTCCTGTGGCTATGACTCAGTCACACTGGGTGTTACCTTTACCCAGTGAGCCATTGGGAGGAGGCTCCAGTGACCCTGTTGGAAAATGCAGGTGAGGACAGTGGAATAGCCTGTCGACACTCACTGTCGAGGATCACACATGGAGATTGGGCACATAGGTCATACATTGGTGAGTGTAGAACTGAACCCAGCCAGAGTCAGTACCTTCAGGGGAGGAGAGGGAGGGGAACCAGTGAGTGTAGAACTGAACCCAGCCAGAGTCAGTACCTTCAGGGGAGGAGAGGGAGGGGAACCAGTGAGTGTAGAACTGAACCCAGTCAGAGTCAGCGTCTTCAGGGGAGGAGAGGAGAGAAGGATAAAATAATAGGAATATGTGCAATGTGCCTTGCTCTCTCCCTGGATCCTAAAACTACTGAACTCACTCTTCCCATCTGAAGTCTACAGGCTCTAAAACTGAAGCTTGGTGTCCCTCCGTCCCGACTCCTTCATTTACACCTCCTTCCCCCCCTTGGTTGTGTTCCACACTCTAGGCCCTGGTCCTTCCCCGGGACAAGGAGAGGACCCGCTGGGCTGACTGGCCCTGCTTTATAACATCACTGCAGTGCCTAGCAACTAACCTCCCTGAGCCGTGCTCATTATGGTCTGGGTTTAGCATTTGATGGGACAGTGTAGAGTGAGCTTTACTCTATATCTAACCCGTGCTGTACCTGCCCTGGAGTGTTTGATGGGACAGTGTCGAGGGAGCTTTACTCTGTATCTAATCCGTGCTGTACCTGCCCTGGAGTGTTTGATGGGACAGTGTAGAGAGAGCTTTACTCTGTATCTAACCCGTGTGTACCTGCCCTGGAAGTGTATAAGAAATAGGAGCAGGAGTAGGCCATTTGGACCCTCTAGCCTGCTCCGCCATTCAATAAGATCATGGCTGATCTGATCATGGATTCAGCTCCACTTCTCTGCCCGCTCCTCATAATCCTTTACTCTCTTATCGCTCAAAAATCTGTCCATCTCCGCCTTAAATATATTCAATGACCCAGCCTCCATAGCCCTCTGGGGCAGAGAATTCCACAGATTTACAACCCTCAGAAAATAAATTTCTCCTCGTCTCAGTTTTAAATGGGCGGACCCTTATTCTAAAACTATGTCCCCTAGTTTTAATTTCCACTATGAGTGGAAATATCCTTTCTGCTTCCACCCTGTCGAGCCCCCTCATTATCTTATAAGTTTCAATAAGATCACCTCTCATTCTTCTGAACTCCAATATGTCTAGGCCCAACCTACTCAACCTATCCTCATAAGTCAACCCCCTCATCTCTGGAATCAACCTAGTGAACCTTCTCTGAATATCCTCCAATGCAAGTATATCCTTCCTTAAATACGGAGACCAAAATATATGAAGGTTAAAATCGCCCATGATTATTGCCGTTCCTTTTTTACAAGTTTCCATTATTTCTTGATTTATGCTCCGTCCAATTGTGTAGCTACTATTAGGGGGCCTACAGATTATGCCCACCAGTGACTTTTTCCCTTTATTATTCCTTATCACCACCCAAACTGATTCAACCTCTTGATCCTCTGAGCCAATATCGTTTCTCATTAACGCACTGATCCCATCCTTTATTAACAATGCTACCCCACCTCCTTTTCCTTTCTGTCTGTCCTTCCGAATTGTCAAATACCCCTGAATATTTTGCTCCCAGTCTTGGTTACCTTGCAACCATGTCTCTGTAATGGCTATCAGATCATACCCATTTGTATCTATTTGTGCCGTCAATTCATCTATTTTGTTGCGAATGCTACATGCATTTAGACAAAGCTTTTCAATTTATTTTTTTCCCCTTTTTTCCCCTTGTTTCCTCTGACTTCAAACTTACTTTCTACATGTTTGATGGGACAGTATAGAGGGAGCTTCACTCTGTATCTGACCAGAACGTATTTCAGGCACACACTCGGTGCTCAGCATACCCGTAGAATACAGTGTAGAACTGAACCCAGATAGAGTTAGCACCTTCAGGGGAGGAGAGGGGAACCAGTGAGTGTGGAACTGAACCCAGCTAGAGTCAGCACCTTCAGGGGAGGAGAGGGAGGGGAACCATTGAGTGTGGAACTGAAGTCAGCCAGAGTCAGCACCTTCAGGGGAGGAAGAAAATAGCGAGAAGGAAGAAATGATGGAGATTGTGCGATGGGTTTGGATTTCCGCTCAGGGAGGAGGGATGGGGATTTACAGCTTTGGGGGGAACAAGACAGAAAAGAATGTTCCATAGAAACTAGAATTGTCTGTTCTGAATTTCTGTCCTGTCCTTACAGTGATGAGTTTTGCAAACTCCTTTCACAGGGTATTATAAGGGGAGGATTTACAGACGGGGAACTCGAACCAAACATTGTGTCAAGATCTGACAGAGTCACTCGATGCATCAGGATCTGAATATCATCGGCCTTTGAAAGGGAAAGGAGAAATGTTTGTCTGTGGGAAAAGATTTCAAACATCAGTGTGACTGGAAAAGCACCAGACACACACACCCGAGTGAGAGTGTTCCAGTGCACTGACTGCGGAAAGAGCTTTAACCAGTTACACAGCCTGAAAAAAATCGCACCATGTACAGCGGGGAGAAACTGCAAACGTGTTATGTGCGTGGGCGAGGCTTTAACTGATCGTCCAACCTGGAGAGACACAAGGATAGCCACACCATGGAGAAACCGTGGAAATGTAGTGACTGTGGGAAGGGATTCGGTTACCCATCTGAGCTGGAAATTCATCGACGCAGTCACACTGGGGAGAGGCCGTTCACCTGCTCGGTGTGTGGGAAGGGATTCACTCATTCATCCAGCCTTGTAGCTCACCAGCGAGTTCACACTGCGGAGAGACCTTTTAAATGTTTGGACTGCGGGAAATGCTTTAAAAGTTCCGGGGAACTGAGGCGCCATAAACTTGTTCACTCTGATAAGGGAGCTTTTAAATGTTCTGACTGTGAGAAAAGCTTTAAAATCAAAATGGATTTGCTGAGACATCAGCGAGTTCACACCGGGGAGAGGCCATTCACCTGCTCTGTGTGTGGGAAAGGATTCACTCAGTCATCCAGCCTCACTGCCCACCTCCTTGTTCACACCAATAAGAGGCCTTTTAAATGCTCTGACTGTGAGAAGAGCTTTAAAAGCAGAAATCAGCAGATGATGCACCAACACACTCACACTGGGGAGAGACCGTTCACCTGCTCAGAGTGTGGGAAGGGTTTCACTCAGTCATGCCATCTCACTACACACCAACTTGTTCACACTAATAAGAGGCCTTTTAACTGTTCTGATTGTGAGAAGAGCTTTAAAAGCAGAAGTAGTCTGATGATGCACCAACGCACTCACACTGGGGAGAGACCGTTCACCTGCTCTGAGTGTGGGAAGGGATTCACTTGTTCATCCAACCTGCTGAAACACCAGCGAGTTCACAAGTGATTGCAGGGTTGGATTCTGCTGTGAACCACATCGGGACTGAACCGTGTTCATTCTGATAGTCGGGCTGTGTTTCTCCTGTAACTGGGCCGGAGTTTAATTTTCTGGCTATCTGACAAATAAATCAGTTTTGGTTCCAACACACTGTGTCGATTCCTTGATTTCTCCATTATAAGAGGAGACTAATTGTTGTCCCGTTACCAACTGTTCCTTTTTTGGAACTTTTCTCCTCCATTTAACAAAGACTTGTCCTTATGCAGCACCTCACATGACCTCAGGATGTCCCAAAGTGCTTTACAGCCAATGAAGTACAACAATATCAAAGTACATTTGAAGTGCATTCACTGCTGTAGTATAGGAAATGCAGCAGATGATTTGCACACAGCAAGCTGCCATGAACAGCAATGGCCAGATAATCTGTTTGAGTGATATTGTTTGAGGGCTGATGGGGCCTCCGTTGAACGACTCATCTGAAAGATGGCAACGCCGACAATGCAGCAATCCTGTGCTGTATCTGCCCTGGGAGTGTTTGATGGGACAGTGTAGAGGGAGCATTACTCTGTATCTAACCCGTGCTGTACCTCCCCTGGAAGTGTTTGATGGGACAGTGTAGATTGAGCTTTATGTATCTAACCCGTGCTGTACCTGCCCTGGAAGTGTTTGATGGGACAGTGTAGAGGGAGCTTTACTCTGTATCTAACCCCGTGCTGTACCTGCCCTGGAAGTGTTTGATGGGACAGTGTAGATTGAGCTTTATGTATCTAACCCGTGCTGTACCTGCCCTGGAAGTGTTTGATGGGACAGTGTAGAGGGAACTTTACTCTGTATCTAACCTGTGCTGTTCCTGACTGCAGAGTGCTTCAGGCAGACAATATGATCTCAGAATACCCCATTCCCCAGCACTGACATCCATCACCTCGATGAGAACATCAGTTAACCCAAAGATAAGAGAAACCCATCAGTTCCTCCCCTGGACACAGATCCGGAGGGGCGAGTGTCCTGAACATTGTTGTACAGTGTGCTCAATAGTTCCTCCCTGGGTCTGAGCCTTTTGGTGATGATTTGAATTTGATGCCCTCGAGTTACTGACTCATCGACTGGTGGAAATAGTTTATCCTCATTTACATGATCAAATTTTGAACACCTCCCTCAGATCTCCAATTACCCTTTGTTCTAATGAAAAGAACCCCAGTTTCTCCAATCTCCCCAATAACTAAAGGCTCTTGTCCCTGGTATCATCTCAGTGAATCTCCATGGCCTCCACATCCTTCCTGGTATAAGATCCCCAAAACCTGACACAATATTCGAACTGCAGCCTAACCAATGATTTGTGCAGGTTTACATGACCTTTGCCCCATTGTACTCCACATCCCTATTTATAAAACCTCAGATCCTATGTGCTTTTTAACCACTTTATCACTTGTCCCTCCTACTTTTAAAGGTTTATGTATCTGAAGCCCTTGTAGGTTTTAGAGATATTAACATAACATGGCTAAAACACATTGACATAAAGTGGCTGATAAAATGTGCATCATGGGAAAGAGAAGTTTAATCTGAGGTAACTCAAACAATCGATTCACTGCAGACAGGTCACCATGGCAACACTGATAAGACATTCCATTCACTGAACCCACTGTTGGAATCTGTAATCAGATCAGGGGAAAGAACAGGGTTTGTCTGTTAGTAACCACAATGTAAGCTCAAACCAGAGTGAGTAACACAATAGATTAGATTATAATGTGTGATGTTTATACCTAGAATTGTGAAACTATAAGAAACAACTACTAACAGCAGGCAGGGGAGTTTAGCGATACTGACAAAATTACTGAAGAAAAGTAACTGCTGGGAACCAGGGAAAGTGTCCTTGTAAATTAGAGAAATTCCAGCTGTCTTTTCCCAGCTTCTTGCCCAAACCGAGCAGAGAAGACAAAGAAGAGTCCGGTGCCAGAGGTGGATCACTGTAGGGTATAACAGTGAGGGGAGACTGATGTAAGGGGGTAATCAGGACTGGAGACACCGGAGATCAAGCTCAGGGCGCCTGAGGTTCCATCCAGCGGGTTGACCTCGTGTCTGTTACTGTGGACACGTGGGACTTGCATGTTTACTCTGATGTGGTAGAGCACAGAGAATCTGGTCAAATTATATTTCTTAAGATATTAAAATTGCTAATAATTAATCATTGAATATATTTAAGGTGGAGATAGACAGAGTTTTGAAAGATAAGGGAGTCAAGGGTTATGGGGAGCAGGCAGGGAAGTGGAGTTGAGACCAGGATCAGATCAGCCATGATCTTATTGAATGGCAGAGCAGGCTCGAGAAGCCAGATGGCCTATTCCTGCTCCTATTTCTTATGTTCTTGTGTTCTAACAGTGGACTCTCAATCCCTAATAAGACAAGGAATTAGCTAGAATCTTACAACCCTAAATCTCTCTGCTCCTCTACTCCATTGAAAGTTTTACCATTTAATGTACATTTCCTCCCAAAATCTATCACAGCACATTTCTTTGCATTAAATTTCATTACACATCTACCTGCCCCAATTACTAACCTATGTAAAAACAATGAAGGCACTTAAAGTCCTCTTCACAGTTGGCCATGGGCCCTTTTTGGTGTTCCCTGGAGATTTTGATCATGTGCCCCATATACCAAAGCCCAGATCATTTCTCTGTATTGAGAAGAGCAATGGTCCTAACACTGACCCTGGGGACACCACTGTTTACATCCCTCCAGTCTGAAGAACATTCATTAACCACTACTCTCTGTTTTCTGCCCTTTACCCAAATTCCTCTCCACACTGCCCCATTCCCTTTAATACCGTGAGCCTTAATTTGATCAACAAGCCTCCTGTCCGGCACCTTATCAAACATCTTTTGACAATCCATCTACACAACCTCCACTGCATTTCCTTTCTCACTGCATTGTGTTATTTCCTGAATCCCTGCTGTCTGTCCTGAATTAATACATTTCACAAACAAATGCTGCAATGTTTGCTCCACCCTTCAGGGTTCCATCTATTTAAAGCCACAACAGAAAGGTCCCGTTTCCTCCTGGAGTTTGAGAGAAATCAGCTTTAACAATGGGGCAGAGTTTCAGCCAATCAGGGACATCCGGGCTCATCCCCGCCCACTGGGTGCCGCAAGCCCCGCCCCTCAGACACTGATTGGTTGGAGGACCATCCGACTGCTGCTCTGGCCCCGCCCCGCTCTTCCTAATCTCTGAGGGGTCTTCACACACACCGCGTGTGGGCCCAGGCCCGAGAGACAACACTCCGCATTATCCACCTCCCCACAACTACCCGCCAGTTTCAGACACAAACTCCGGGACAACTAGGAAGTGCCGGGAAATCCCCAGCGAGCGTCTGTAAATGGAGGAGAAATGGGGACTGGTCAGGGAGTGTCTATAAATGGAGGAGAATAGGGGACTGGTCAGGGGGCGTCTGTAAATGGAGAAATGGGGACTGGTCAGGGAGCATCTGTAAATGAAGGAGAAATGGGGACTGGTTAGGGAGCATCTGTAAATGGAGGAGAAATGGGGACTGGTCAGGGAGCGTCTGTAAATGGAGGAGAAATGGGGACTGGTCAAGTAGTGTCTGTAAATGAAGAAATGGGGACTGGTCAGGTAGCGTCTGTAAATGGAGGAGAAATGGCGACTGGTTAAGGAGCGTCTGTAAATGGAGGAGAAATGGGGACTGGTCAGGGAGTGTCTATAAATGTAGAAATGGAGACTGGTCAGGGAGCATCTCTAAATGGAGGAGAAATGAGGACTGGTCAGGAAGCATCTGTAAATTAAGGCAAAATTACTATTTTTAGTTAACAAATGTATCAGTGATTTTAATGGGACTCTTCCTGTGCCCCAGCTCTTGTAAATATTGGCTGTAAAAGGACCAGACTCTCAGGAGGCTCCACACCACTGGCTGCTTCTATGTCAGTGATCTCCCATCACATTAATGTGCGTCTGCTGTGTGTGTTTAATAAAGTGCCAAGAGCACTTCACAAAAAGTAGGGAACCAGTGAGTGTAGAACTGATCCCAGCCAGAGTCAGCAGTTTCAGGGGAGGAGACGGAGGGGAACCAAAAATTGAGGAGCACCCCTTCAGGTAACTATACAGGGACTGCAACCTCTCACATTGAATATATACATGGGCCATGGACTCCTCTAGGCTGCAAAACACAAACCAGCCTTCGAGTCTGGAAGGGCGTTAAGAACTCTCTTGCTGCTGAAACTCTCATCCATGCCTTTGTTACCTCTAGACTTGACTACTCCAACTCACTCCTGGCTGGCCTCCCACATTCTATACTACATAAACTTGAGGTCATCCAAAACTCAGCAGCCTGTGTCCTAACTCACACCAAGTCACGATCACCCCTGTGCTTTCTGACCTACGCTGGCTCCCGGTTACACAACACCTCGATTTCAAAATTCTCATCCTTGTTTACAAATCACTCCATGGCCTCACCCCTCCCTGTCTTTTTCAGCCTCACAGCCCCACAAGACGTCTGTGCTCCTCAAATTCTGCCCTCTTGAACAACCCTCATTATCTCTACTCAACCATCGGTGGCTATGCCTTCAGCTGTTTGGGCCCCAAGCTCTGGAACTCCCTCCCTAAACCTCAGTCTCTAGCTGTCTTTCCTCCTTTAAGACGCTCCTTAAAACCTACCTCTTTAACCAAGCTTTCGGTCATCTGCTTTTGTGGCTCGGTGTCAAATTTATGTTGTGTCTTGTTAACACTGCTGTGAAGCACCTTGGGACGATTTACTACGTTAAAGGCGCTATATAAATAAAAGTTATTATAAAAACCGTTTCACACGACTGTTCCATGCAACACTCTCCACCCCAGATCCCCAATGGTGCAGGGAAGGACCCCTGCGTAGAGAGCCCTCCATTGGGGATCTCCGCCTCGGCTGGACAGCAGGATGTCCCACCATTGCGACTGAGACTGGGCAATGAACAAAATTCATCAATCAATATACACAGACCTGAGTGCCCGGGTTCTCAGTCCTGGAGCCAAGTACGCTGGCCGCCACTTTTCCATCACTAACTCGCACCTTAAGCCCGGCCCAGTCACTAAATGCTTTCTAACTGTGATTCTAACTCTGGTGGAAAGCTATGAGGCCTCATTTTATTGTGCGACCCGAGAGGCTTTTAATGGCTTCAATAAACTGGCAATAAGATTTTTATTTTAAAAATTGGAAAGTGGTGAAAAATGCCACTTGGGCTGCCTCAAAACTCAGAGAAACCCACTTCATCAGCGCCCGTGCCACAGGGCTCAATATCCACCCCCTCCCACCACTGGTGCACTGTGTCTGCAGTATGTACGGTCTTACAAAATGACCACGGTCAGGTCGTGTGGAGTCAAAGGTCAGGTAACAGAATGAATGGAAATATGGCAAAAAACTGCCCTCAACTCCAACAAATGATTCCTGTTTTGCAGCCATCTTTCCATCCATTCTGCTGCCTGGCCCTTCACTCCACGTGGCCTGACTTTGATCATCTTGTAGATCTTACATATTGTTGTGGATAGCAAGCTGGTTACAAAACAGGAAACAGAGTAGGGTTAAGAGTAGCTACTCAGACTGGCAATAGGTGGGAGGTGGTGTTCCCCAGGGATCAGTGCTGGGAGCACTGTTCTGGCAATAGGTGGGAGGTGGTGTTCCACAGGGATCGGTGCTGGGACCACTGTTCTGGCATTAGGTGGGAGGTGGTGTTCCACAAGGATCAGTGCTGGGACCGCTGTTCTGGTAATAGGTGGGAGGTGGTGTTCCACAGGGATCGGTGCTGGGATCACTGTTCTGGCAATAGGTGGGCAGTGGTGTACCACAGGGATCAGTGCTGGGACCACTGTTCTGGCAATAGGTGGGAGGTGCTGTTCCACAGGGATCGGTGCTGGGACCACTGTTCTGGCAATAGGTGGGAGGTGGTGTTCCACAGGGATCAGTGCTGGGACTACTGTTCTGGCAATAGGTGGGAGGTGGTGTTCCACAGGGATCGGTGCTGGGACCGCTGTTCACGCAATAGGTGGGAGGTGGTTCCACAGGGATCAGTGCTGGGACCACTGTTCTGGCAATAGGTGGGAGGTGGTTCCACAGGGATCGGTGCTGGGACCACTGTTCTGGCAATAGGTGGGAGGTGATGTTCCACAGGGATTGGTGCTGGGACCACTGTTGTTCACTAATTAAATAAAGGATTTGGACTCGGGAATGAGAAGTAAAATTTCCAAATTTTTAGATGACACAAATTGGGAGGTAGAGTTAATACTGAGGAAGACTGTGACAAAATGCAAGACATTAATAAGTTTGCAGAATGCGTGTGTAATTGGGAAATGAATTTCAGTATAGATCAGTGTGAGGTGGTGCGTTTTGGTAGGAAGAATAAGGAGGCCACATTCTATTTGGGAAATAAGAGTCTAAATGGGGCCGAGGGCCAAAGGGATCGAGCGGTACAGATACACAAATCACTAAAAGTAGTGACGCAGGTTAATACGGCCATTTTAAAAAGCAAACAAAGCACTGGGGTTCATTTCTAAAGGAACCTTCTGTTCCATGCCCAGGAGTCTGAACCATGGAAGAGAGCGGCTGGGAACATTTCTTACACAGCTCAAGATTAACCCGCACGGCGACTTTGTTGTCAGTGCAGAGAGACGAGAAAGACCAAAGTGCTGTTTGCCCCTCTCCCTGAAGGACTGTGTCCAGGCTGAAGTTCTGTTTCACCCATACAATCCTCCCCCCAGATTGTCCTCTCTGAGCTCCAGCCAGGTGATGCTAAACACTCAGGTGGGAAAGACAAAAATCCACAGCAATGTGTTTAAAGCAAAGCTGATTTATTTCCCATTCATCCAGAATATTAAACTCCAGCCCAGTTATAGGGTTATTAAGCAGAAACAAACCCCAACTGTCAGAATGAACATGGTTCAGTCCTGGATGTGACTAACAGCAGCAACAACAGCAGAATCCATCCCCTGCAGTCACTTGTGAACTCGCTGGTGTGTCAGCAGATGGATGAACGAGTGAATCCCTTCCCACACTCAGAGCAGGTGAACGGTCTCTCCCCACTGTGAACATGTTAATGGTACATCAGTTCCCCAGAGCTTTTATAGCAGTTCCCACAGTCCGGACATTTAAAAGGTCTCTCGTCAGTGTGAACTCGCTGGTGTATCAGAAGGTAGGATGAACGAGTGAATCCCTTCCCACACTCGGAGCAGGTGAACGGCCTCTCCCCGGTGTGACTGCGCTTGTGTCTCGATAGGCCAGAGATTCGGCTGAAGCCTCGTCCACACACAGAACACGTGTACACTTTCTCCCCACTGTCAACGGTGCTTTTTGCTTCTATATTGAGAGGCCGATGATATTCAGGTCCCGATGAATCGAGTGACGCGGTCAGATCTTGATGCGGTGTGCGATTTGAGTTTCCCGTTGGCAAATCCTCCCCTCCCCTGTAAAATTAATTTAGAACAGGAAAAAGGCAGTGTGAGAGAGAACATACAAAGAGGCAGGTTAGTAATTTAAACTTAATGAATCTGCTAATTTGTGGGGGTGGCATGACAACAAAGTGACCTTGAAAGCGGCCGGATTGTCGTAAAAACCCAACTGGTTCACTAATGTCTGACTCTGGCTGGGTTCAGTTCTACACTCACTGGTTCTCCTCCCCTAAAGGTGCTGACTCTGGCTGGGTTCAGTTCTACACTCACCAGTTTCTCTCCAATATGTGACTCATGTGCCCAATGTCCATGTGTGAACCTCGACAGTGAGTGTCGACAGGCTATTCCATTGCCCTCACCTGAGGCCTCATCATGCATTTTCCAGCAGGGTCACTGGACTATCCTCCCAATGGCTCAGTGGCTACAGGCACTGACCAGTGTGACTGAGTCACATTCACAGGAGGGGCCCAGGTTTAATCCCCTCGGCGTATCCTCCCCTTCTAAACCCCTGTAAAAGCTGTTTACAAAAGTCATCACTGGAACATAGAAAGAGGAATAGGCCATTCGGCCCCTTGAGCCTGTTCAATTGGCCCCCAGTCTCAGTTATATGGAAAACATCGAGTTCTGCATTTCCACAACCCTTTACGAACATAAGAAATTGGAGCAGGAGTAGGCCCATTGGCCCCTTGAGCCTGCTCCACCATTCAGTAAGATCATGGCTGATCTTTTACCTCAACTCCACTCTGGTTACCGACCCTTCTGACACTGAAAATTGTTTCTCCTTCTTAAGAGGGTTGGCGGGCTGGAGGAGGTTACAGAGATAGGGAGGGGCGAGGCCTTGGAGGGATTTGAACAAGAGGAGGAGTATTTTAAAGGCTGAAGTCACCAGCCATCTCCCCCAGTGCAGAATGTGACTCATTACGAACAGGAAGGATTTTTGTTTAACTACTAAAGATGCATAATGAGGGGGAAATCAGTCTCTGTACCTTTAACTAACAGCAACATGGAAAGAGGGAAATCTTTAAACACCTGGTCCACTTGGCACCAAAGTTTCTGAAACTCATAATAGGAACTCCAGGGAAACAAAATAGCTATGTTGATAAAGGATGGAATCACTGCAATAGTGAGAAATGACATTGGCTCGAATGATCAGGATGTTGAAACAGTTTGGGTGGAGATAAGGAATAATAAAAGGGGAAAAAGTCACTGGTGGGCATAGTCTATAGGCCCCCTAACAGTAGCAATTCTGTTGGTCAGAGTATAAACCAAGAAATAGTGGGGGCTTGTAAAAAGGGAACAGCAATAATAATGGGGGATTTTAACCTCTGTATTTATTGGACAAATCAAATTGGTCAGGATAGCCCTGAGGAAGAATTCATAGAGTGCATAAGGGACGGGTTCCTTGAGCAATATGTAACGGAACCAACCAGGGGAAAGGCGATCTTAGATCTAGTCCTGTGTAATGAGACAGGATTAATAAACAATCTCCTAGTAAAGGATCCATTTGGAATGAGTGACCATAGCATGGTTAAATTTCAAATTCAGATGGGGGGGCGAGAAAGTTGGATCTCAAACCAGCGTACTAAGGTTAAATAAAGGAGAGAAAAAGTTATGAGGGCAGAGTTTGATAAAGTGGACTGGGAAAATAGATTAAAGTATAGGACAGTTGATGAACAGTGGCGTACATTTAAGGAGCTAGTTCATAACTCAAGAAAAATACATTCAAGTGAGGAGGAAAGGGTGTAAAAGAAAAAATAGCTATCCATGGCTAACTAAAGAAATAAAGGATGGTACCTAATTAAAAACAAGGGCATACAAAGTGGCCAAAACTAGTGGGAGGACAGAAGATTGGGACGCTTTTAAAAACCAGCAAAGAATGACCAAAAAAATGATTAAGGGAAGGTAGACTATGAAAGTAAACTAGCACAAAATATAAAAACAGATAGCAAAACTAAGACAGTAATAAGAATATAACAGAACCAAACCCTAAACAATAATTTAAAAAATTTATATTTTTTATTATTTAAATCAAAAAACAAACATTTATGGAAAGTAAGGGAAAAGGAGATATACGGCAGAAAAGAAACAAACAAACCAGTAGGAAAATAAAACATTAGACCCCTCCCACAAAAAATGCCCACCCCAAACCACGGGTATTCAACTCGGTGTGGCATCACATACTAACAGAACAAAAAGATGGCGGGCTTCTACATTTTCACCTAACAAACAGTTGGGCAACAGACTACAAAAACATAGAAAATAGGTGCAGGAGTAGGCCATTCGGCCCTTCGAGCACAGCAGAGGGAGAAATAAGGACCATAAGACCAGACAAAACAAACAATTAACACCACATCACTGAGAGAAGCAGGAGCTTTAAATAGTTCTTGTCCCTGCTCACAGCCCTTCTCGTTTTGACTGACCTAGCGGAAGGTGAGGAGCTCTAAACCCTCCATAACCTCTCACTGTACGTTTTTCATTCTAATACCCTCTGACCCTTGAACCCCCCTGCTTTCCCCGGCCTGTGGTGAAGCCCCAGTCAGGGTGAAAGGTGAGGCCGACAGACTACAATCAGCCACCGAGACACGGATCATGGAGTGAGTATAAATCCCCCCGGACCTTTCCTCCCCCTCCCTGGTGGATTTCTCTCTCACTCTATCAGATTTCGGACCCACGGTGCTCCTGTCCCATTAGTTACAATCAATGTCAGTGTGTGCCGCCGGGCCTGATGTCTCTGTCCCCTTGCCCCACAACAGGGCATTATTGCCGTGGTACCGGAGTGTACACAGACAAAAATACATCGAAAAACAAGAGCAAAGTGCGTCCTAAACCCCCCGCCCCATCATTCATAAACACAACCCTCACCCAAACAGTTAAAACAAGGTCATTTGTTGTTATTAAACAATTAAATTAAAAATCCAAAAATAAAAATCAGACAATCACACCACCAAAGTACAAAACTCAGTCTCCCCAAAGAACGTAACAGCGACTTAAAATCAACCTAAAAAACCCGGAGACGGATTCCCTTCCCCGGGACCTCCGCTCCAACCCGCCTCCCTCCCGGGCCACACAGAAATCCAGCCCGAGGCTCATCATCGGCACTAGGCCCGAACACACAAACCACCGATTGACCCGAGACACCATCCCGAAAACCGCACTAGCCCCCCGCACACCCTGACCCGAGGCCCGGATATAGTCGCACAAAAATTAAATTTAAAATAATAAAATAAAGTCGGGAATCTCTGGAAAACAGAGAGTAGCAAGAAACGGCGGCGACCCAGCAAGTCCGAGAAATAACCCCCCCAACAACTTTGTCGTAGTGTGTTACAACTGAGTGATATTTCAGAGTCAACCACATTGCTGTGGGATCTGGAGTCACATATAGGCCAGACCAGATAAGGGCATCAGATTTCCTTCTCTCAAAAACATCAGTGAGCCAGATGGGTTTTTACAACAATCCAGTAGTTCCATTACTGATAGTAGCTTTTTATTCTAGATTTATTTAATTAATTGAATTTAAATTCCCCAGCTGCCATGGTGGGATTTGAACTCACATCTCTGGATTATTAGTCTAGGCCTCAGGATTATCAGCCAAGTGATGTTACCACTATGTTACCGTTCCCATTATGCAGTGAGCTAGAATGAAAAGGATCTGGCCCAGGTGGATGGGAGGCAAAACAGCAAGTGAACAATGGGAGGCCTTCAAAGAGGGGATGGTTCGGGGACAGAGGAGACACATTTCTATTCGGGGAAAGGACGGGCATCCAAAGCCAGAGCTCCCTGAATGACTAAACGTATAGAGGTTAAAATGACAAAAAAGGAGCCATTTGACAAATGCAAGGTTCAGATACAGTGGGGAATCAAGCTGAATATAGAAAGTACAGAGGAGATCTAAAATATGGAATAAGAGGGTCAAAGAGAGAGTATGAAAATAGATTAGCAGCTAACATAAAGGGGAACCGAAAAGTCTTTTATAAACACATAACTAGTAAAAGGGTGGTCGAAGGAAGGGTTGGGTTGATTAGGGACCAAAAAGGAGATCTTGTGCAGGCAGAGGGCATGGCTGAGGTATTAAATGAGTCTGTTACAGCTGTCTTCACTAGAGAAGAGGATGCTACCAATGTAGCAGTAAAGAAGGAGGCAGTAGTGATATTGGATAGGACAAAAATCGATGAAGAGGAAGTGCTTAAAAGGTTGGCAATCCTCAAAGTAGAAAGGTTACATGACCCTACATTACTGAGGGAAGTAAGGATGAAAATTGCGGAGGCTCTAGCCACAATCTTCCAATCCTCCTTGGATATCGGCGTGGTGCCAGAGGACTGCAGGACTGCAAATGTTACACCCCTGTTTAAAAAAGGGGCGAGAGATAAACCCGGAAACTACAGATCAGTGAGCCTAACGTCGGTGATAGGGAAACTTCTAGAAACAATAATCTGGGACAAAATTCATTGGCATTTGGGAAACTATGGGCTAATAACTGGAAGTCAGCACAGATTTGTTAAAGGCAGATCATGTTTGAGTAACTTTACCGAGGTTTTTGATGAAGTAATGGGGAGGGTTGATGAGGGTAGTGCGGTTGATGTTGTGCAGATGACTTACAAAAAGCACTTGACAAAGCACCACATAATAGAATTGTTAGCAAAATTAAAGCCTATGGGATTAATGGGACAGTGGCAGCATGTGTACATAATTGGGTAAGGGACAGAAAGCAGAGAGTAGTGGTGAATGGTTGTTTTTCAGACTGGAGGTAAGTATCCAGTGGTGTTTTCCAGCGGTCGTTAGGACCACTGCTCTTTTTGGGCTGGATTTGGGTATACAGGGCATCATTTCATCGTTTGCAGATGACACAAAACTTGGAGGAGAGTAGTAAAAGACTTCAGGTGATAATAGACAGACTGATGAAATGGGCAGCCACGTGGCAGATGGAATTTAATGCAGAGAAGTGTGAAGTGATATATTTTGGTAGGAAAAATAAAGAGAGGCAATATGAATGAAATGGTACAATTTTGAAAGGGATGCAGGAACAGAGAGACCTGGGGTGTATGTATACAAATCTTTGAAGGTGGCAGGAGAACATTGGAATACTGAAGTGTGGATGTAACAAAGGAATGGTTGTGGGTTTCAGCAGTAGATCAGCTGAGACATCCTTTCACCTCCGTAATATCACCCTGCTTCGCCCCTGCCTCAACTCATCTGCTGCTGAAACCCTCATCCATGCCTTTGTTGCCTCCAGACTTAACTATTCCAGTGTTCTCCTGGCCAGCCTCACAACTTCCACCCTTCCTAAATGTCTCAGTTTAGACACTTTGAGCATGCTCTAGGCTACCTGACCTAACATCTCTTTATGTGGCTCTGTGTCAAATCTTTTTTGATAAGAGTCTTGTGAAGAGCCTGGGAATACTTTACTATGTTAAAGGAGCTATATAAATGCAAGTTGTTGTTGTTGACTTCAGAGGAGGTAGAGAAGGATCATACACTCAACATTTCTGGCTGAAGATAGTTATGAATGCTTCAGCCTTTCTTTTGCACTTAGGTCCTGGGCTCTGCCATCATTGAGGATGGAAATGTTCATGGAGACGCCTCCTTCTGTTAGTTGTTTAATTGTCCACCACCATTCATAACTGGATGTGGCAGGACTGCAGAGCTGTGATCTGATCCATTGGTTGTGGGATCACTTAGCTCTGACCATAGCATGCTGCTTATGCTGGTTAACAGGCAGGTAGTCCTGTGTTGTAGCTTCTCCAGTTTGGTAGCTCATTTTTAGGTACACCTGGTGCTGCTCCCAGCATGCTCTTCTACACTCCTCATTGAACGGAGGTTGGTCAGCTTGCTTGATGGTAATGAAGGAGTAAGAATATGCCAGGCCATGAGCTTGCAGATTGTGTTGGAATACAATTCTGCAGCTGTGGATAGCCCAGAGCACCTTATGGCTGCCCAGTTTTGAGCTGCTAGGTCAATTATTAGTCTATTCCATATGGCACAGTGGTAGTGCCACACAATATGATGGTGGTTGTCCTCAGTGTGAAGGCAGAACTTGGTCTCCACATGGGCCAACTTGGTATCCTCTGCAAATTTGGAAAACATGCCACAATTTCTGAGTCTATATAATGGTGAACAACAGTGGTCCTGGCACGGATCCCTGCGGGACATCACTTCTCACTTCCTGCCAGTCTGAGAAACTTCACTTAGCTCATATCCTCTGATTTCCGTTTAGTAGTCATCTTTCCATCCATTCTACTACCTGGCCCTTGACTCCACATGGTCTGACTTGCGTCATCTTATAGACCATAATTACTGCAGAAACAGTACCAATGGTAGAGAGGGTGGATACTGAGTGCTGTGGCAGGGGCACTGTGAACTGGATTTCTCTGTCCCATGTGTTTTGAGGCATCACTAATAGTGTTTTTCACCTCCAAAATTAAAAAAAACTTGTTGCCAGTTTATTAAAGCCATTAACAGCCTCTCCAGTGGGACACACAAACAAAATGAGACCTCGTAAATTTCCCTCAGAATGAGGCCAGAACTCAAGTTACAAAACAGTTAGAATATATTTAGCAATGAACTCAGACACGGTGTGTCCTGAGATGCGAGTTAGTAACGGAAATGTATCAGCACCATGGCTGAGGACCCTGGCACTCCGGTCTTTGTATAATTTATTTATTAAGTTTGTTTATTGAAAAATCAGACTGGTGGGTTATCTTCCGACCGAGGCTGGGTTCCCCAATGGGGGCTTTCTACGCGCGAGTCCTCCCCTGCACCACTGGGGTCTAGGGCGGAGACTGTTACACGGAGCAGTCATGTGCAATCATTTTTCATAGAATCATAGAAAAATTATGACAGAGGAGGCCATTCGGCCCATAATGTCCACGCCAGTCGAAAAAGAGCTAAACAGCCTATGCCCACCTTCCAGCACTAGGCCCGTAGCCCTGCAGGTTGCGGCTCTTCACGTGCACATCAAGAACTATTTAAATGTGATGAGGGTTTCTGCCTCTACCACCCTTTCAGGCAGTGAGTTCCAGACTCTCACCCTCCAGGGAAAGAAATGTTTCCTTATTTCCCCTCTAATCCTTTTACCATATACTTTAAATCTATAGCCCTGGTTATTGACCCTTCAGCTAAGGGAAATGTCCTTCCTATCCACTGTATCTAGGCCCCTCATAATTTTATACACCTCAATTAAATCTCTCCTCGGCCTCCTCTGTTCCAAGGAAAACAACCCCAGCCTACCCAATCCTTCCTCATAGCTAAAGTTTTCCGATCCTGGAAACAGCCTCTTCTCAGAACCCTTTCTAGTGCAATCACATACTTCCTGTAATGTGGTGACCAGAACTGCACACAGTAATCCAGCTGTGGCCAAACTAGTGTTGTATACAGTTCCAGCATAACTCCCCTTTCCGGGCTCCAAGGCCAGATGTGGATTTTTGTGGGGAGAGGAATCCATGGGCTATGTATATATTCAGTGATCGATTTTTCAGCCCCTGCATAGTTACCTGAAGCGGCTGCTCCTCAAGTTTTGGTTACACTTCAGCACCATGCTTTATTCTTCGATTGCCCGATGTGGAGGGTGATGGAGTGGAAATGTCGGATGAGTAAGTCAGAGGATCTTCTCCTGGACCTGCTCTTGGGTTTGGCAAAAACATAAAATTTGCAAGTCCAAGATGAGCGGGCCCATTGGGAGGTCACACTGGCTGCCTACCTCGCTTCCACGGTCTTGCCCGGCTGGCTATGGAGAGGGACCATGTGGTGTCCATGTGGAAGGCTTGATAACTTTCGTGACCGGTGGACACCGCAGGTTAAAGAGGTGATAATTGATCCTCACAATCACTTTATGATTTGTGTGTAAATAGTTATTACTATTTATTTCATATTTGTGGTATACGAGGGCACTTGCTTTAAAGATTTCTGTTCCCATCTGCTAACACTGGAGCAACTTGGTGTGACCCCCTACAGGTAGTGAAAAAAAACAATTTCAATCGGCTGACACAAAATAAATGTTATCTTCACCACCTGGGGCTTTCAATGAATGGAAGGATGTTTACCCAGAAACCCCCGCGAGGCTCAAAGTGGCCTATCAATGACTACAGGAGCCCAGTACGCAGGCGTGCGGCCGGTCTGTGCTCTGGGCATGCGCAGTGCCAGTGGTGAAGATCGTTTGTGACAGAAGATACGGTTCTGCGAGGCGCCGGGAGATTGTGGTCTGAGCGGAGGAATTGGACAGCCGGATACGCTGGGAAGCTTCATAAACAGGTCGCGAAAGCCTCAGGCACTGAATAAGAGCATAGAGGCACCGAATATGAGCGGACAGGCTCCGAATAAGAGCCCGCAGGCCCGTGTTTGCACCGCGGAGATAGGCCCGACCGCCGGGGTTCACTGGCCGCCATCTTGGACAGGGACGTTCAGGGCGGCTGTGCGGCCATATTCGCAAAGGCAATCCCCGGTGACAAGGCCGGATTATTGCGACTGCGCAGCCATTTTCGTACAGGAGCAGAGAGTGGGCGGGGCTTCAGGGTCCCAGTACCCAGGAGAAAAACATTAATGCCTCATTGATTTTATTCTCACTTTCCACACAGCGGGTGTAGAACTGAACCCAACCAGAGCAAAGGGAGGGAGCAAACGGTGGAGGGGGGAGGGTAAAGAAATGTTGGAGATGGTGCGATGGGTTTGAATTTCAGCACAGCGAGGAGGGAGAGTGTGCGGGACAGGGATTTACAGCTTTGGGGGAACAATAGAGGGGAAAGACTGTGCCATAGAAATGAGAATTGTCTGTCTTCAATTTCTATCCTGCACTTCCAGTGCTGACTTTTGTAAAATCCTTTTACAGGATATTAGAAGGGGAGCATTTGCAGACGGAAAACCCAACCAAATATGTCAGATCTGACAGAGTCACTCCATTCATCAGGAGCTGGATATCATCGGCCTTTTAAAGTGGAAGGAGAAACATCGCACCATTCACAACGGGGAGAAACCGTACATGTGTGTGTGTGTGGATGAGGCTTCAACTGATTGTACAACCTGGAGAGACACAAGGACACCCACATCACGGAGAAACCATGGGAATGCGGAGATTGTGGGAAGGGATTCAATTGCCCCTCTGAGCTGGAAACTCATCGACGTCGTCACACCGGGGAGAGGCCGTTCACCTGCCCTGTGTGTGGGAAGGGATTCATTCGTTCAGCTCACCTTCTATCACACCAGCGAGTTCACACGAATGAGAGACCTTTTAAATGCTCTGACTGTGGGAACAGCTTTAAAACTTCTCGTGAACTAAATCAACACCAACGAGTTCACACTGGGGAGAGGCCGTTCAGTTGCTCTTACTGCGAGAAGAGGTTCAGGCAGTCATCCAACCTCACTGAGCACCAGCGAGTTCACACTGGGGAGAAACCATTCATCTGCTCCGTGTGTGGGAAGGGATTCACTTGTTCTTCACGCCTCACTGAACACCAGCGAGTTCATACTGGGGAGAGACCATTCATCTGCTCCATATGTGGGAAAGGGTTTGTTAATTCATCTCATCAGCTGAGACACCAGCGAGTTCACAGCGGGGAGAGGCCGTTCATCTGCTCTGTGTGTGGGAAGGGATTCGCTCATTCATCCATCCTCACTGAACACCAGCGAGTTCACACCGGGGAAAGGCCGTTCACATGTTCCATGTGTGGTATGGAATTCGCTCGTTCATGCCAGCTCACTGCACACCAACCTGTTCACACCGGGGAGAAACATTTTACCTGTTCTGTGTGTGGGAAGGCATGCACTCGTTCATCCCAGCTCACTGAACACCAACTTGTTCACACCAATAAGAGACCGTTTAAATGTCCTGACTGTGAGAAGAGCTTTAAAAGCAGAAAGGATCTGATGACACACCAACGCACTCACACTGGGGAGAGGCCGTTCACCTGTTCTGAGTGTGGGAAGAGATTCACTCGTTCATTCAACCTGCTGGCACACCAACGCACTCACACTGCAGAGATGCCGTTCACCTGCTCTGAGTGTGGGAAGGGATTCATTCAGTCGTCCCACCTACTGAGACACCAGCGAGTTCACACTGCAGGTGTGGATTCTGCTGTTAATCACATCCAGGACTGAACCGTGTTCACTTGGACAGTTGGGGTTTTTTGCCACTGATGTAATTAATCCCTATAACTGGGCTGGAGTTTAATTTTCTGGAAAGCTTAGAATCATAGAATGGTTACAGCTTTCGACCCATCAAGCCCATGCAGGCTCTCTGCAAGAACACCTCAGCTAGTCCCACTCCCCCGCCCTTGCCCCGTAACCCTGTGAATTTTTTCCTTCAGGTACTTATCCAATTCCCTTTTGAAAGCGACAATTGAGTCTGCCTCCCACCCTTTCAGGAGTGCATTCCAGATCCTAACCACTCGCTGCGTAAATTTTTTTTTCCTAATGTCGCCTTTGGTTCTTTTGCCAATCACCTTTTGTCCTCTGGATCCACTCTGTCTATACCCCTCATGATCTTGAACACCTCTATCAAATCTCCTCTCAATCTTCTCTGCTGTAAGGAGAACAACCCCAGCTTCTGCAGTATATCCACATAACTGAAGTCCCTCAGCCTTGGAACCATTCTTGTAAATCTTTTCTGCACCCTCTGTCAAACAACTCTCAAATAAATCAGCTTTGTTTCCAACATACAGTCGATTCCTTGATTTCTCCAAGAGGAGACTAATTGATAGCCTGTTCCATTTTTGAGCCTTTTCTCCTTTGTTAAAGGAAGACTTGTATTTATAAAGTGCTTTTCATGCCAAAGCACTTGACAAGCAAGTGCTTTTTAAGTGCAGTCACTGTTGTAATGGAGGAAATGCAGCAACCAATTTGCACACAGCAGGCTCCCACAAACAGCAATGTGATAATGGCCAGATAATCTGTTTTAGTGATGTTGGTTGAGGGACACTGGGGTAAACTCCCTTTTTCTTTGAATAATGTCATGGGATCATTTACGCCCATTTGAGAGGTCAGATGGGGCCTTGATTGAACGTCTCATGTGAAAGACGGCACCTCTGACAGTGCAGCGCTCCCTCTGTATTGCATTGGAATGCCGGCCTAGATTTTATGCTCAAGGCTCTGGAGGTGGACTTCAATCCACAATCTACTGACTCAGAGACAAGAATGCTACCACTGAGCCATGACCAACACCTCATTACTCTGGATTATTTCAGTTCTCTTGCTGTTGGTTATTATCATGGACAAGTCCGAGCTCCCCATACCTTCCAGAGCGCCGCTCCCAGCCTTGGGATCCAGGGAAGCCATTAGTAACACGCCCGTGTACATGCCCTGGGAGTGTTTGATGGGACAGTGTAGAGGAAGCTTTACTCTGTATCTAACAACTCTCTGCGGTAGGGAATTTCACAGGTTAACAACTCTCTCAGTGAAAAGGTTTCTCCTCATCTCAGTCCTAAATGGCTTACCCCTTATCCTTAGACTGTGTTCCCTGGTTCTGGACTTCCCCAACATCGGGAACATTCTTCCTGCATCTAACCTGTCCAGTTCGTCAGAATTTTATATGTTTCTATGAGATCCCCTTTCATCCTTCTAAATTCCTGTGAATACAGGCATAGTCGATCCAGTCTCTCCTCATATGTCAGTCCTGCCATCCTGGGAATCAGTCTGGTGAACATTCGCTGCACTCCCTCAATAGCAAGAATGTCCTTCCTCAGATTAGGAGACCAAAACTGAACACAATATTCCAGGCCCTGTACAACTGCAGTAAGACCTCCCTGCTCATATACTCAAATCCCCTAGCTATGAAGGCTAACATACCATTTGTCTTCTTCACCGCCTGCTGTACCTGCATGCCAACTTTCAATGACTTATGTACCATGACACCCAGGTCTCATTGCACCTCCCCTTTTCCTAATCTGCCGCCATTCAGATAATATTCTGCCTTCGTGTTTTTGCCCCCAAAGTGGATAACCTCACATTTATCCATATTATACTGCATCTTCTATACATTTGCCCACTCACCTAACCTGTCCAAGTCATCCTGCAGCCTCTTAGCAGCCTCCTCACAGCTCACACCACCACCCAGCTTAGTGCCATCTGCAAACTTGGAAATATT
The DNA here is from genome assembly GCF_044704955.1 of Pristiophorus japonicus. Classification (NCBI taxonomy): domain Eukaryota; kingdom Metazoa; phylum Chordata; class Chondrichthyes; family Pristiophoridae; genus Pristiophorus; species Pristiophorus japonicus. Next base: position 93,669 of record NW_027254859.1, on the reverse strand, counting down.
ACACTCAATTCCTTCATCTAAATCATTAATGTATATTGTAAATAGCTGGGGTCCCAGCACTGAGCCCTGCGGCACCTCACTAGTCACTGCCTGCCATTCTGAAAAGGACCCGTTTATCCCGACTCTCTGGTTCCTGTCTGCCAACCAGTTCTCTATCCACGTCAGTACATTACCCCCAATACCATGTGCTTTAATTTTGCACACCAATCTCTTGTGTGGGACCTTGTCAAAAGCCTTTTGAAAGTCCAAATACACCACATCCACTGGTTCTCCCTTGTCCACTCTACTAGTTGCATCCTCAAAAAATTCCAGAAGATTTGTCAAGCATGATTTCCCTTTCATAAATCCATGCTGAGGTTTCAGTGCAGTACTGAGGGAGTGCTGCAGTGTCGGAAGTGCCACCTTTTAGCTCCCAAATTGCGCTGCAGGCGCGAAGAGTCTGTCCCCGGGGAGGGTGAGGCAGTCGAGGCTGCCCAGCCGCTGCCTCCTGGGGATGGCATGGAAGATCTGCCTGTCGTGGGGGGCGTGGGGACCGTGGAGGAATGCGTAGCCGCCGGGCCGGGCGTCCCGGGGACTGAGGCGGGCGGGGCCGAAAAGGCCGAACCTGAGCCCGCCCAGCCAATACCCAACTTCCCCCGGGAGTCGCTCGACCCGGCAGAAAAACAATTTATTGGTTTTAATGACACTGTAGATGCTGGGCCGGGGGGTGGCAGCGGGGAGGGGGAGGAACACCCACCCTCGCCCCTTACTTTGGAGCTGGAGCACTTGGAGGGCCTGGGGATTTCCTATGGCCGGGTCTCTCCTTGTTCTCCGGTTCCTGGGGCGGAGGGGGAACCCCTTCCGCTGTCATTTCCCGACCCAGCACCATTTTTAAAAGAGCCCAGTGGGGACTCCTCTGCCGATGATCCTGGGGGTGGGATCGGGGCAGTGCCAGGGCCGGTTGGAGCGGCCGGTTCATTTGCCGTAACTTCTGCGGTCGATGGGCTGGCTGCTGGCGGCCACCTCCCGGAGGAGGACGGGGACTCGGTGGGGGACGCGGGTGAAGACCTAGAGACCACCACCAGTGAGGTGGTGGATCTGCTCGCGGCCGCCGCTGAGGCCCTCCTCATTCCTGCAAAGGAACTCCGGGACTTTTTGGCCCAGAGCCGGGGTCGCCGCGACCAAGCCCGACTGGCCCTGGAAAAATGGTCCGAGCCGGAGCTGATCAAGGGGTCCGTCCGCGCCGCCGTTAAAACCTTGGCCGCGGGCGGGCCCTTGACAAAGGAGCAGCACCTTGAGCTGCGCGAGCTCGAGGGACTCCTCGCTGGGCTGCGGAGGGAGCGGAGTTCAACAAAAGACTCCGCTCCCTCCCCCACAATAGGTTAAGGTAGAGGTTGCACTATGCTTTTGCCATGAAGATAACCATAGCCAGCCTCAACATCAACGGCGGCAGAGGGGCACGCCGTAGATTTGACAATTTTTCGCTCCTGCGGGAGGGGAAATATGCGGTGTGCTTCCTGCAAGAAACCCACACCGTTCCGGGAGACGAAGCCACGTGGCTCCTGGAATGGCAAGGAGAGGTCCGCATGAGCCACCTCACCGCCATTTCTAGTGGGGTGGCCATCTTGCTGGGCCCGCATTTTCAGCCGGAGATCTTGGGGGTCGAGGAGCCCGTGCCAGGCCGCTTGCTGCACGTAACGGTTCGCCTGGGGGACGTGCCGCTCCATCTCGTGAACGTGTACGCCCCTCATCCCGGCCCGCAGCAGACGCGCTTCTTTGAAGAGGTGTCCGCTCTTCTTGGCTCCGTCGACGTCGGCGACTGCATTGTCCTCGGGGGGGATTTTAACTGCACCCTCGAGGCGAGGGACCGCTCCGGTGCCCCGCAGTGCATGACGGCGATGGAGAAGTTGAGGGACCTGGTCGGGTCCTTCGACTTGGTGGACGTCTGGCGAAATCTCCACCCCGACTCCAGCGCCTTTACTTGGGTGAGGCCTGGAGTTGGATGGTCTAGAGTCGACCGCCTTTACGTGTCTCGGGCGTACGTTTCCTGCGTCCCGGCGGCCTCCATGCGGCCGGTGCCGTGTTCGGACCACCACCTGGTGTGGGCGGAGCTCGCTTCGCTCCGCGCGAGGACGGGGTCCGCGTACTGGCACTTTAACAACCGGCTGCTGGAGGACGTGCGGTTCCAGGACTCGTTCCGTCGATTCTGGTCCGACTGGAGAAGGAAGCAGGGGGGCTTCCCCTCCTTGAGGCTATGGTGGGACGTGGGCAAGGCTCACGTCCGCGTCTTCTGTCAAGAGTACGCGAGGGGGTCGACCAAGAGGCGGGCGGCCAGAGTCGGGCGCCTAGAAAAAGAGGTGCTCGACCTGGAAGCCCGTCTCGGTCAAGTCGTCCAGGGCCCGGCCCTGCGGACGGTGTACGAAGCGAAGAAGGCCGCGCTGAAGGACCTGCAGCTCGTCGGGTCCCGAGGCGCGTTCGTGAGGTCGCGGATCCGGTTCCTGCGGGATCTGGACCGCGGCTCCCCCTTCTTCTACTCGCTGGAAAAAAGGCAGAGTGTCCGTAAGCAGCTCTTGACGCTGCTGGCCGACGACGGCTCTCTCGTCTCGGATCCGGAGGGCGTCAACAACAGGGTCCGTGAATATTACGGGGCTCTGTTCTCTCCGGATCCGTCCAGCGAGGAAGCGCGTAGAGTTTTGTGGGAGGACCTGCCGAAGGTCAGCCCGGAGGGCGCCGAAAATCTGGAAGCTCCGCTAAGCCTGGCGGAGCTGACCGGTGCCCTCGCCCGGCTCTCGAGGGGAAAATCCCCGGGGCTGGACGGGCTGACCGTGGAGTTCCACAGGGCGTTCTGGGACGTCCTGGGGAGCGACTACGCGCGGGTCCTGGGGGAAAGTCTGGCGACCGGGGAGATGCCCCTCTCTTGGCGCAGGGCAGTCATCGTCCTGCTGCCTAAGAAGGGCGATCTCCGCCTCCTTAAGAACTGGCGCCCGGTCTCCCTCCTCAGCACGGACTACAAAATCTTCGCCAGGACGATGTCTGCTCGCCTTGGTGCCGTGCTGGACCACATGATCCACCCCGACCAGTCATACACGGTCCCGGGCCGGACGATCCACGACAACATCCATCTGGTCCGGGACCTCATCCATTGCTCCCAGGAGGCTGGTCTGTCGGTCGCCTTCCTATCCCTCGACCAAGAGAAGGCGTTCGACAGGGTGGATCACGACTATCTGCTCGGAACTCTGCGCGCTTTCGGGTTCGGGACGCATTTCGTCGCCCGGATCCGACTTTTGTACGCCGCCGCGGAGTGTCTGATTAAGGTTAACGGGTCCTTGACGGCGCCCCTTCGCTTTAGGAGAGGGGTGCGCCAGGGATGCCCCATGTCCGGCCAGTTATACGCCGTTTGCGTGGAGCCTTTCCTGCGCCTCTTGCGGACGAGGTTGACGGGACTGGCTCTGCAAGGGCCGGGCGTGGAGGTCGTCCTCTCGGCTTACGCCGATGACGTGCTCCTCGCGGTAGAGGATCCCGCTGACCTGCGGAGGATGCGTGAGTGCCAGGAGATTTACTCGGCCGCGTCCTCCGCCAGGATCAACTGGGAGAAATGTTCCGGACTCCTGGTGGGTCAGTGGCGGGTGGACTCCCTGCCGGAGGAGCTCAGGCCTTTTGCCTGGAGCACGACCCATCTCCTCTATCTGGGAGTCTACCTTAGCCCCGACGAGGGAGCCTGGCCGGCGAACTGGCAGGAGCTGGAGGCCAAGGTCGCCGCTCGCCTAGGGCGCTGGACAGGACTGCTCCGAGTGCTGTCCTACAGGGGTCGAGCGCTAGTCATAAACCAGCTGGTGGCCGCAATGCTGTGGTACCGGCTGGTCACTTTGACCCCTCCCCCTGCGTTTGTCGCCAAGATACAGAAGAAGCTGGTGGACTTCTTCTGGAACAACAGGAAGCACTGGGTCTCTGCCGCGGTCTTGAGTCTCCCGCTTGAGGAGGGCGGTCAGTCGTTGGTGTGCGTCAGCGCCCAGCTCGCGACTTTCCGTCTTCAGACCCTGCAGAGATACCTTTACGTCGAGCCCCCTCCTAGGTGGTGCGCTCTGGCGAGGTATTTCTTCCGCCAGCAGCTCGACCTCAATTATGACACGCAGCTCCTGTTTGTGAACTTGGGGGGTGCCAGGACCGCCCTCCGGGAGCTGCCTGTCTTTTACAGGGAACTCATCAGGGTCTGGAACAAAGTCTCCACCAAGCGCAGCTCTCCGCCGGCTGGAGTGGCGGCCGTCCTGCAGGAACCGCTGCTCGGGAATCCGTACCTCCACGGCCGAGGCTTTATGTGGCGGTCGGAAGAGAGGGCTGTGGCTGGTGAGGTGACCAGGGTCAGGGACCTGCTCGATGGCGGAGGAGCGGGCTGGATGACGCCAGACACGCTGGCGCGGCGCCTAAATTCTGCCAACGTCCGCCACGCGGCCGATGCCATCGAGTCGCTAAAAACAGCTCTGGGCCCTGACTCCGTTAGGTGCATCGAGGAGGCTCAAGCACGTGGGGAGATCCCGTCCGAACTGACCCCCGTCCGGACGGAATTCCTCATCGGCGCCAAACCCCGGAACCTCCCTCGGGGGCCGGCGCCTCACAACTTGAGCCGCCTCGGGGAAATCCCCTCCGTGCCTTTCAGTTCCGCGCGGAGGGGTTTCCTGTACGGGCTGCTCCTGCACACCCTCAACTTTGCCATCCTCGCCGGCCGTCTGGACACGCCATGGCGTACCATCTTGCCGTCCGGAGGAGGCGGGGGTCCCCGATGGAGGGCACTCTACGCAGGGGTCCTCCCACTATTCATCGGGGACTTGGCCTGGAGGGTGGTGCACGGAGCAGTGCCGTGCAACAAATTTTTAAGCCGGTTCACGGACTCCCAGGCCGCCTGCAATTTCTGCGGTCTGGAGGAGTCCGTGTTCCATGTTTTTATGGAGTGCACAAGGTTGCAGCCCCTGTTCCACTATTTGAAGGGGCTGCTCCTGAAATTCTGGCTGCACTTCAGTCCCACTCTCCTGATCTTTGGGCACCCTGTGCGGAGGGGAGCGGGTAGGTCCGAAGGCCTCCTCGTAGGACTGCTCCTGGGCACGGCCAAGGGTGCCATCAGCCGGTCCAGGCAGCGGGCGGTCGAGGGGGTCGTTCAACCTGACTGCCTGCCTCTCTTCCGCTCTTACATCCGGTCCAGGGTGTCCTTGGAGATGGAGCACGCGGTGTCCACCGGTACGCTCGCGGCCTTCCGCGAGAGGTGGGCACCGGAGGGACTGGAGTGCATCATCACGCCCGGCAACCAAATTTTAATTTGATTTTACGTTTTAAAGTTTAATTTGTTTTAATTGCCGGTGCTTTTAGTGTCCCCCTCTCCTTTTATAGGGGGCACTGGAAAAAGGAAAATTTGATTTTAGTGCCCAAAAAAAAAAAAAAAAAAAAAAAAAAAAAAAAGGGCCTTGTAAATGTCTTGTGTGTGTCATCCAGGTCGGGTGGCACGGATACATGTTTTTATGTTTTGCAGGTAGACTCTAAAAGAGTTTCATGCACAAGGAACCAATGGTAGAGCAGTAGAGGCGTGTCCTGCTCAGTTGGAGCTGTGAGCAGTGAGGAGAGCAGCTAGCAACTTGAGCTCCTGCCTGGAGAGCCCTGAGACCAGCCCAGGAGGAGAAGGAAGGAAGGGGCTTCACCTTCAACTTTACCCAGAGGGAGAGGAGGAGAACAGAAAACATTTATCAACTTTTTACCACTTCTGCAAGGAGTTGGAGAGAGGGGGAAAAACCAACAACATCCAGTGTGGAAGGAGGGAGACTCTACATTTCAACAGGTGGGTGTGGGTGCATTTCCCCAAACAGACTTTGTTGTTTCGGTGGGGGGAGGAAAGAAGACCACTGAGGGCCGGAACATCGCGGGGGGTGTGTGTGTATGTGTGGTAGTGTGTGTGGGGGCCTTGCTTACAACTAGGCCCCCCCCACAATTAGAACCCCCCCCACCCCCCACATTTGCCTAGCCTGGGATAGCTGGAGCTACCAGGCTGAAGATTCTTTAAATCACCCTATTAAAGATCTTTTGGGATTGTGTGCCTGGTGGCTCTAGCTACCCCAGGTGAAGACGTCTTCTCCCCCCACCTGAAGACCACCCCAAAGACTGTGTTTTGTGTGTGTTTTGCCATCTGGGGAGTGCACCCACCCACAGCTGCGAGGGGAGACCTGCCCTCGCAGCCCCCCCCCTTCCCACCCCCCTCTCTCTTTCTCTGTTACCCTCTGTTTCTCCCCTCTCTCTCTGAGGCCCCTTTTCTTCCTAATTTAAAAAAAAAACAAAGCCCAATTAAGACAACTGAGCAGAGGGAGCAAGGCCTCTCCCCAATTGTCAACGAGGGGAGAGGTGCCTCGTTAAGGGCTCCTCTGCTCAGTTAATATACGAGGCCATTAAAGACCATTAAGGCCTGTGACTTTGGGGTGGGTGTAGCCCTTAAAGGGACCCCGTGATGGCGACCCCATCCACGCCGGTGGCAGGGCCAGCAAGGACGTATGCGCAGGTGGCAATCGCTTCCACGGCCCCTCCTGCGCCACCCGCTGCCCTGCCACCTTTCAGACTCATTACTAAAAAACACGGGGTCAAGAGCTACACTCACCCCACAATGACCATCGAGGAGTGCGTGCGGGCGATGGCTGGGGTAGTCGGCCCCTCGGCCATTGTCGCAGCCTCCAAGATGTCTGGGAAGGCCGTGTTCTTCCTGGGGTCGGAGCGGGCGGTGTCCCTGGCCCTTGAAAAGGGGCTCACGGTGGGCGGGACGTTCCTGCCGGTGGACCCTCTCGAGGCCACCGCGCAGAGGGTCATCATTTCAAACGTCCCGCCCTTTGTTCCCGCTGAGCTCCTCCTCCCTCACCTACACCAACTGGGGGAGGTAAGGTCGGGGATCAACCCCATACCGCTCGGCCTCAGGGAGAACAGCCTGCGCCACGTGTTCTCCTTCCGCCGCCAGCTCTTTGTCCGGCTGGCGCGGGAGGAGACGACGGAGGGGTCTTTTAATGTGGTGCACGAGGGGACTGCCTACCGCGTCTTCTGGACGTCGGACGGCGTGCGGTGCCATGCCTGCAGGGAGGTGGGGCACGTTCGCAAGAACTGCCCCGCCTCCAAGGCCGCCAAACCACCGAAGGCGGCCAAGGCTGGCGCCGCCGCCACCCCTCCCCCTAGTTGCGTCCGCGTGCCGGGAGCCGTAGGTGCGCGGGCATCGTCGGAGGCCTTTGTTTTCAGGGCCTCCGGCGGGGGGGAGGGAGAGCGTCCGAGCGGAAAGAAGGCGCGGAACAAGAAGAAACATCTAGAGGCGGGTCCCCTCAGTGCGCCAGATAATTTGACCACTGCGCTCAGCCCAACCCAGCCACCGGCGAGCGCGGGGTGCCCCGAGCCCGTGCCCGAGCCCTTGAACAACACCACAGAGGGGCCCGGGCGCGGGCAAGAAAAGGAAAAGGGGGGGGCGGAGCGGGAGGCCTCAGCAGACATGGGGGTCTCCCTGCCTCCGCGCACCCCCAGGAACAAAAGAAGGCGCGGCTCCGATGAGGCGGAGGGGGAACAACATCCCTCCGCGGAGGAGTCGGTGCCCGCCGCGTGTCCCGCGTCCCCCACCAGCGCTCCCAAATTGCGCTGCAGGCGCGAAGAGTCTGTCCCCGGGGAGGGTGAGGCAGTCGAGGCTGCCCAGCCGCTGCCTCCTGGGGATGGAGTGGAAGATCTGCCTGTCGTGGGGGGCGTGGCGCCAGCGGAAGAATGCATTGCCGCCGGGCCGGGCGTCCCGGGGACTGAGGCGGGCGGGGCCGAAAAGGCCGAACCTGAGCCCGCCCAGCCAATACCCAACTTCCCCCGGGAGTCGCTCGACCCGGCAGAAACACAAACAGATTTTAATGAAACTGTAGATGCTGGGCCGGGGGGTGGCAGCGGGGAGGGGGAGGAACACCCACCCTCGCCTCTTACTTTGGAGCTGGAGCACTTGGGGAGCCTGGGGATCTCCTATGGCCGGGTCTCTCCTTGTTCTCCGGTTCCTGGGGCGGAGGGGGAACCCCTTCCGCTGTCATTTCCCGACCCAGCACCATTTTTAAAAGAGCCCAGTGGGGACTCCTCTACCGACGATCCTGGGGGTGGGATCGGGGCAGAGCCAGGGCCGGTTGGAGCGGCCGGTTCATTTGCCGTACCTTGTGCGGTCGATGGGCTGGCTGCTGGCAGCCACCTCCCGGAGGAGGACGGGGACTCGGTGGGGGACGCGGGTGAAGACCTAGAGACCACCGCCAGTGAGGCGGTGGATCTGCTCGCGGCCGCCGCTGAGGCCCTCCTCATTCCTGCAAAGGAACTCCGGGACTTTTTGGCCCAGAGCCGGGGTCGCCGCGACCAAGCCCGACTGGCCCTGGAAAAATGGTCCGAGCCGGAGCTGATCAAGGGGTCCGTCCGCGCCGCCGTTAAAACCTTGGCCGCGGGCGGGCCCTTGACAAAGGAGCAGCACCTTGAGCTGCGCGAGCTCGAGGGACTCCTCGCTGGGCTGCGGAGGGAGCGGAGTTCAACAAAAGACTCCGCTCCCTCCCCCACAATAGGTTAAGGTAGAGGTTGCACTATGCTTTTGCCATGAAGATAACCATAGCCAGCCTCAACATCAACGGCGGCAGAGGGGCACGCCGTAGATTTGACAATTTTTCGCTCCTGCGGGAGGGGAAATATGCGGTGTGCTTCCTGCAAGAAACCCACACCGTTCCGGGAGACGAAGCCACGTGGCTCCTGGAATGGCAAGGAGAGGTCCGCATGAGCCACCTCACCGCCATTTCTAGTGGGGTGGCCATCTTGCTGGGCCCGCATTTTCAGCCGGAGATCTTGGGGGTCGAGGAGCCCGTGCCAGGCCGCTTGCTGCACGTAACGGTTCGCCTGGGGGACGTGCCGCTCCATCTCGTGAACGTGTATGCCCCTCATCCCGGCCCGCAGCAAACGCGCTTCTTTGAAGAGGTGTCCGCTCTTCTTGGCTCCGTCGATGTCGGCGACTGCATTGTCCTCGGGGGGGATTTTAACTGCACCCTCGAGGCGAGGGACAGCTCCGGTGCCCCGCAGTGCATGACGGCGATGGAGAAGTTGAGGGACCTGGTCGGGTCCTTCGACTTGATGGACGTCTGGCGAAATCTCCACCCCGACTCCAGCGCCTTTACTTGGGTGAGGCCTGGAGTTGGATGGTCTAGAGTCGACCGCCTTTACGTGTCTCGGGCATACGTTTCCTGCGTCCCGGCGGCCTCCATGCGGCCGGTGCCGTGTTCGGACCACCACCTGGTGTGGGCGGAGCTCGCTTCGCTCCGCGCGAGGACGGGGTCCGCGTACTGGCACTTTAACAACCGGCTGCTGGAGGACGTGCGTTTCCAGGACTCGTTCTGTCGATTCTGGTCCGACTGGAGAAGGAAGCAGGGGGGCTTCCCCTCCTTGAGGCTATGGTGGGACGTGGGCAAGGCTCACGTCCGCGTCTTCTGTCAAGAGTACGCGAGGGGGTCGACCAAGAGGCGGGCGGCCAGAGTCGGGCGCCTAGAAAAAGAGGTGCTCGACCTGGAAGCCCGTCTCGGTCAAGTCGTCCGGGACCCAGCCCTGCGGACGGTGTACGAAGCGAAGAAGGCCGCGCTGAAGGACCTGCAGCTCGTCGGGTCCCGAGGCGCGTTCGTGAGGTTGCAGATCCGGTTCCTGTGGGATCTGGACCGCGGCTCCCCCTTCTTCTACTCGCTGGAAAAAAGGCAGAGTGTCCGTAAGCAGCTCTTGACGCTGCTGGCCGACGACGGCTCTCTCGTCTCGGATCCGGAGGGCGTCAACAACAGGGGCCGTGAATATTACGGGGCTCTGTTCTCTCCGGATCCGTCCAGCGAGGAAGCGCGTAGAGTTTTGTGGGAGGACCTGCCGAAGGTCGGCCCGGAGGACGCCGAAAATCTGGAAGCTCCGCTAAGCTGGCGGAGCTGACCGGTGCCCTCGCCTGGCTCTCGAGGGGAAAATCCCCGGGGCTGGACGGGCTGACCGTGGAGTTCCACAGGGCGTTCTGGGACGTCCTGGGGGGCGACTACGCGCGGGTCCTGGGGGAAAGTCTGGCGACCGGGGAGATGCCCCTCTCTTGGCGCAGGGCAGTCATCGTCCTGCTGCCTAAGAAGGGCGATCTCCGCCTCCTTAAGAACTGGCGCCCGGTCTCCCTCCTCAGCACGGACTACAAAATCTTCGCCAGGGCGATGTCTGCTCGCCTTGGTGCCGTGCTGGACCACATGATCCACCCCGACCAGTCATACACGGTCCCGGGCCGGACAATCCACGATAACATCCATCTGGTCCGGGACCTCATCCATTGTTCCCAGGAGGCTGGTCTGTCGGTCGCCTTCCTATCCCTCGACCAAGAGAAGGCGTTCGACAGGGTGGATCACGACTATCTGCTCGGAACTCTGCGCGCTTTCGGGTTCGGGACGCATTTCGTCGCCCGGATCCGACTTTTGTACGCCGCCGCGGAGTGTCTGATTAAGGTTAACGGGTCCTTGACGGCGCCCCTTCGCTTTAGGAGAGGGGTGCGCCAGGGATGCCCCATGTCCGGCCAGTTATACGCCGTTTGCGTGGAGCCTTTCCTGCGCCTCTTGCGGACGAGGTTGACGGGACTGGCTCTGCAAGGGCCGGGCGTGGAGGTCGTCCTCTCGGCTTACGCCGATGACGTGCTCCTCGCGATAGAGGATCCCGCTGACCTGCGGAGGATGCGTGAGTGCCAGGAGATTTACTCGGCCGCGTCCTCCGCCAGGATCAACTGGGAGAAATGTTCCGGACTCCTGGTGGGTCAGTGGCGGGTGGACTCCCTGCCGGAGGAGCTCAGGCCTTTTGCCTGGAGCACGACCCATCTCCTCTATCTGGGAGTCTACCTTAGCCCCGACGAGGGAGCCTGGCCGGCGAACTGGCAGGAGCTGGAGGCCAAGGTCGCCGCTCGCCTAGGGCGCTGGACAGGACTGCTCCGAGTGCTGTCCTACAGGGGTCGAGCGCTAGTCATAAACCAGCTGGTGGCCGCAATGCTGTGGTACCGGCTGGTCACTTTGACCCCTCCCCCTGCGTTTGTCGCCAAGATACAGAAGAAGCTGGTGGACTTCTTCTGGAACAACAGGAAGCACTGGGTCTCTGCCGCGGTCTTGAGTCTCCCGCTTGAGGAGGGCGGTCAGTCGTTGGTGTGCGTCAGCGCCCAGCTCGCGACTTTCTGTCTTCAGACCCTGCAGAGATACCTTTACGTCGAGCCCCCTCCTAGGTGGTGTGCTCTGGCGAGGTATTTCTTCCGCCAGCAGCTCGACCTCAATTATGACACGCAGCTCCTGTTTGTGAACTTGGGGGGTGCCAGGACCGCCCTCCGGGAGCTGCCTGTCTTTTACAGGGAACTCATCAGGGTCTGGAACAAAGTCTCCACCAAGCGCAGCTCTCCGCCGGCTGGAGTGGCGGCCGTCCTGCAGGAACCGCTGCTCGGGAATCCGTACCTCCACGGCCGAGGCTTTATGTGGCGGTCGGAAGAGAGGGCTGTGGCTGGTGAGGTGACCAGGGTCAGGGACCTGCTCGATGGCGGAGGAGCGGGCTGGATGGCGCCAGATACGCTGGCGCGGCGCCTAAATTCTGCCAACGTCCGCCACGCGGCCGATGCCATCGAGTCGCTAAAAACAGCCCTGGGCCCTGACTCCGTTAGGTGCATCGAGGAGGCTCAAGCACGTGGGGAGATCCCGTCCGAACTGACCCCCGTCCGGACGGAATTCCTCATCGGCGCCAAACCCCGGAACCTCCCTCGGGGGCCGGCGCCTCACAACTTGAGCCGCCTCGGGGAAATCCCCTCCGTGCCTTTCAGTTCCGCGCGGAGGGGTTTCCTGTACGGGCTGCTCCTGCACACCCTCAACTTTGCCATCCTCGCCGGCCGTCCGGACACGCCATGGCGTACCATCTTGCCGTCCGGAGGAGGCGGGGGTCCCCGATGGAGGGCACTCTACGCAGGGGTCCTCCCACTATTCATCGGGGACTTGGCCTGGAGGGTGGTGCACGGAGCAGTGCCGTGCAACAAATTTTTAAGCCGGTTCACAGACTCCCAGGCCGCCTGCAATTTCTGCGGTCTGGAGGAGTCCGTGTTCCATGTTTTTATGGAGTGCACAAGGTTGCAGCCCCTGTTCCACTATTTGAAGGGGCTGCTCCTGAAATTCTGGCTGCACTTCAGTCCCACTCTCCTGATCTTTGGGCACCCTGTGCGGAGGGGAGCGGGTAGGTCCGAAGGCCTCCTCGTAGGACTGCTCCTGGGCACGGCCAAGGGTGCCATCAGCCGGTCCAGGCAGCGGGCGGTCGAGGGGGTCGTTCAACCTGACTGCCTGCCTCTCTTCCGCTCTTACATCCGGTCCAGGGTGTCCTTGGAGATGGAGCACGCGGTTTCCACCGGTACGCTCGCGGCCTTCCGCGAGAGGTGGGCACCGAAGGGACTGGAGTGCATCATCACGCCCGGCAACCAAATTTTAATTTGATTTTACGTTTTTTAAGTTTAATTTGTTTTAATTGCCGGTGCTTTTAATGTCCCCCTCTCCTTTTATAGGGGGCACTGGACAAAGGAAAATTTTTTGATTTTAGTGCCCAAAAAAAAAAAAAAAAAAAAACCAAAAAAAAAAAAAGGGCCTTGTAAATGTCTTGTGTGTGTCACCCAGGTCGGGTGGCACGGATACATGTTTTATGTTTTCGCAGGTAAACTCAAAAGAGTTTCATGCACAAGGAACCAATGGTAGAGCAGTAGAGGCGTGTCCTGCTCAGTTGGAGCTGTGAGCAGTGAGGAGAGCAGCTAGCAACTTGAGCTCCTGCCTGGAGAGCCCTGAGACCAGCCCAGGAGGAGAAGGAAGGAAGGGGCTTCACCTTCAACTTTACCCAGAGGGAGAGGAGGAGAACAGAAAACATTTATCAACTTTTTACCACTTCTGCAAGGAGTTGGAGAGAGGGGGAAAAACCAACAACATCCAGTGTGGAAGGAGGGAGACTCTACATTTCAACAGGTGGGTGTGGGTGCATTTCCCCAAACAGACTTTGTTGTTTCGGTGGGGGGAGGAAAGAAGACCACTGAGGGCCGGAACATCGCGGGGGGTGTGTGTGTGTGTGGTAGTGTGCGTGGGGGCCGTGCTTACAACTAGGTCCCCCCCCACAATTGGAACCCCCCCCACCCCCCCACATTTGCCTAGCCTGGGATAGCTGGAGCTACCAGGCTGAAGATTGTCATTAATCACCCAATTAAAGATCGTTAGGAGTGCCTGGTGCCTCCAGCTACCCCAGGTGAAGACATCTTCTCCCCCCACCTGAAGACCACCCCAAAGACTTTTGTGTTTTGCCATCTGGGGAGTGCACCCACCCACAGCTGCGAGGGGAGACCTGCCCTCGCAGTCCCCCCCCCTTCCCACCCCCCTCTCTCTTTCTCTGCTACTCTGTTTCTCCCCTCTCTCTCTGAGGCCTCTTCCTTCCAAATTTACAAAAAAAAACAAAACCAACTAAGACAACTGAGCAGAGGGAGCAAGGCCCCTCCCCAATTACCAACTAGGGGAGAGGTACCTCATTAAGGGCTCCTCTGCTCAGTCTAATCAAACGAGGCCAATTAAAGACCATTAAGGCCTGTGACTTTGGGGTGGGTGTGGCCCTTAAAGGGACCCCGTGATGGCGACCCCATCCACGCCGGTGGCAGGGCCAGCAAGGACGTATGCGCAGGCGGTGTCCACATCCACGGCACCTCCTGCGCCACCCGCTGCCCTGCCACCTTTTAGATTAATTACTAAAAAACACGGGGTCAAGAGCTACACTCACCCCACAATGACCATCGAGGAGTGCGTGCGGGCGATGGCTGGGGTAGTCGGCCCCTCGGCCATTGTCGCAGCCTCCAAGATGTCTGGGAAGGCCGTGTTCTTCCTGGGGTCGGAGCGGGCGGTGTCCCTGGCCCTTGAAAAGGGGCTCACGGTGGGCGGGACGTTCCTGCCGGTGGACCCTCTCGAGGCCACCGCGCAGAGGGTCATCATTTCAAACGTCCCGCCCTTTGTTCCCGCTGAGCTCCTCCTCCCTCACCTACACCAACTGGGGGAGGTAAGGTCGGGGATCAACCCCATACCGCTCGGCCTCAGGGAGAACAGCCTGCGCCACGTGTTCTCCTTCCGCCGCCAGCTCTTTGTCCGGCTGGCGCGGGAGGACATGACAGAAGGGCACTTTAATGTGGTGCACGAGGGGACTGCCTACCGCGTCTTCTGGACGTCGGACGGCGTGCGGTGCCATGCCTGCAGGGAGGTGGGGCACGTTCGTAAGAACTGCCCCGCCTCCAAGGCCGCCAAACCACCGAAGGCGGCCATAGCTGGCGCCGCCGCCACCCCTCCCCCTAGTTGCGTCCGCGTGCCGGGAGCCATGGGTGCGCGGGCATCGTCGGAGGCCTTTGTTTTCAGGGCCTCCGGCGGGGGGGAGGGAGAGCGTCCGAGCGGAAAGAAGGCGCGGAAGAAGGAGAAACATCTAGAGGCGGGTCCCCTCGGTGCGCCGGAAAGTTTTACCACCGCGCTCAGCCCAACCCAGTCACCGGCGAGCGCGGGGTGCCCCGAGCCCGTGCCCGGGCCCTTGAATAACACCACAGAGGGGCCCAGGCGCGGGCAAGAAAAGAAAAAGGGGGGGGCGGAGCGGGAGGCCTCGGCAGACATGGAGGTCTCCCTGACTCCGCGCGCCCCCAGGAACAAAAGGAGGCACGGCTCCGATGAGACGGAGGGGGAACAACATCCCTCCGTGGAGGAGTTGGTGCCCGCCGCGTGTCCCGCGTCCCCAACCAGCGCCCCCAAGCAGCGCCGTAGGCGGGAGGAGTCTGTCCCCGGGGAGGGTGAAACAGTTGAGGCTGCCCAGCCTCTGCCTCCCGGGGATGGAGTGGAAGATCTGCCTGTCGGGGGGGGCGTGGGGACCGCGGAGGAATGCGTAGCCGCCGGGCCGGGCGTCCCGGGGACTGAGGCGGGCGAGGCCGAAAAGGCCGAACCTGAGCCCGCCCAGCCAATACCCAACTTCCCCCGGGAGACGCTCGACCCGGCAGAAAGACAATTTACTGTTTTTAATGAAACTGTAGATGCTGGGCCGGGGGGTGGCAGCGGGGAGGGGGAGGAACACCCACCCTCGCCCCTTACTTTGGAGCTGGAGCACTTGGGGAGCCTGGGGATCTCCTATGGCCGGGTCTCTCCTTGTACTCCGGCTCCTGGGGCGGAGGGGGAACCCCTTCCGCTGTCATTTCCCGACCCAGCACCATTTTTAAAAGAGCCCAGTGGGGACTCCTCTGCCGATGATCCTGGGGGTGGGATCGGGGCAGTGCCAGGGCCGGTTGGAGCGGCCGGTTCATTTGCCGTACCTTGTGCGGTCGATGGGCTGGCTGCTGGCGGCCACCTCCCGGAGGAGGACGGGGACTCGGTGGGGGACGCGGGTGAAGACCTAGAGACCACCGCCAGTGAGGTGGTGGATCTGCTCGCGGCCGCCGCTGAGGCCCTCCTCATTCCTGCAAAGGAACTCCGGGACTTTTTGGCCCAGAGCCGGGGTCGCCGCGACCAAGCCCGACTGGCCCTGGAAAAATGGTCCGAGCCGGAGCTGATCAAGGGGTCCGTCCGCGCCGCCGTTGAAACCTTGGCCGCGGGCGGGCCCTTGACAAAGGAGCAGCACCTTGAGCTGCGCGAGCTCGAGGGACTCCTCGCTGGGCTGCGGAGGGAGCGGAGTTCAACAAAAGACTCCGCTCCCTCCCCCACAATAGGTTAAGGTAGAGGTTGCACTATGCTTTTGCCATGAAGATAACCATAGCCAGCCTCAACATCAACGGCGGCAGAGGGGCACGCCGTAGATTTGACAATTTTTCGCTCCTGCGGGAGGGGAAATATGCGGTGTGCTTCCTGCAAGAAACCCACACCGTTCCGGGAGACGAAGCCACGTGGCTCCTGGAATGGCAAGGAGAGGTCCGCATGAGCCACCTTACCGCCATTTCTAGTGGGGTGGCCATCTTGCTGGGCCCGCATTTTCAGCCGGAGATCTTGGGGGTCGAGGAGCCCGTGCCAGGCCGCTTGCTGCACGTAACGGTTCGCCTGGGGGACGTGCCGCTCCATCTCGTGAACGTGTACGCCCCTCATCCCGGCCCGCAGCAGACGCGCTTCTTTGAAGAGGTGTCCGCTCTTCTTGGCTCCGTCGACGTCGGCGACTGCATTGTCCTCGGGGGGGATTTTAACTGCACCCTCGAGGCGAGGGACCGTTCCAGTGCCCCGCAGTGCATGACGGCGATGGAGAAGTTGAGGGACCTGGTCGGGTCCTTCGACTTGGTGGACGTCTGGCGAAATCTCCACCCCGACTCCAGCGCCTTTACTTGGGTGAGGCCTGGAGTTGGATGGTCTAGAGTCGACCGCCTTTACGTGTCTCGGGCGTACGTTTCCTGCGTCCCGGCGGCCTCCATGCGGCCGGTGCCGTGTTCGGACCACCACCTGGTGTGGGCGGAGCTCGCTTCGCTCCGCGCGAGGACGGGGTCCGCGTACTGGCACTTTAACAACCGGCTGCTGGAGGACGTGCGGTTCCAGGACTCGTTCCGTCGATTCTGGTCCGACTGGAGAAGGAAGCAGGGGGGCTTCCCCTCCTTGAGGCTATGGTGGGACGTGGGCAAGGCTCACGTCCGCGTCTTCTGTCAAGAGTACGCGAGGGGGTCGACCAAGAGGCGGGCGGCCAGAGTCGGGCGCCTAGAAAAAGAGGTGCTCGACCTGGAAGCCCGTCTCGGTCAAGTCGTCCAGGACCCGGCCCTGCGGACGGTGTACGAAGCGAAGAAGGCCGCGCTGAAGGACCTGCAGCTCGTCGGGTCCCGAGGCGCGTTCGTGAGGTCGCGGATCCGGTTCCTGTGGGATCTGGACCGCGGCTGCCCCTTCTTCTACTCGCTGGAAAAAAGGCAGAGTGTCCGTAAGCAGCTCTTGACGCTGCTGGCCGACGACGGCTCTCTCGTCTCGGATCCGGAGGGCGTCAACAACAGGGTCCGTGAATATTACGGGGCTCTGTTCTCTCCGGATCCGTCCAGCGAGGAAGCGCGTAGAGTTTTGTGGGAGGACCTGCCGAAGGTCGGCCCGGAGGGCGCCGAAAATCTGGAAGCTCCGCTAAGCCTGGCGGAGCTGACCGGTGCCCTCGCCCGCCTCTCGAGGGGAAAATCCCCGGGGCTGGACGGGCTGACCGTGGAGTTCCACAGGGCGTTCTGGGACGTCCTGGGGAGCGACTACGCGCGGGTCCTGGGGGAAAGTCTGGCGACCGGGGAGATGCCCCTCTCTTGGCGCAGGGCAGTCATCGTCCTGCTGCCTAAGAAGGGCGATCTCCGCCTCCTTAAGAACTGGCGCCCGGTCTCCCTCCTCAGCACGGACTACAAAATCTTCGCCAGGGCGATGTCTGCTCGCCTTGGTGCCGTGCTGGACCACATGATCCACCCCGACCAGTCATACACGGTCCCGGGCCGGACAATCCACGATAACATCCATCTGGTCCGGGACCTCATCCATTGTTCCCAGGAGGCTGGTCTGTCGGTCGCCTTCCTATCCCTCGACCAAGAGAAGGCATTCGACAGGGTGGATCACGACTATCTGCTCGGAACTCTGCGCGCTTTCGGGTTCGGGATGCATTTCGTCGCCCGGATCCGACTTTTGTACGCCGCCGCGGAGTGTCTGATTAAGGTTAACGGGTCCTTGACGGCGCCCCTTCGCTTTAGGAGAGGGGTGCGCCAGGGATGCCCCATGTCCGGCCAGTTATACGCCGTTTGCGTGGAGCCTTTCCTGCGCCTCTTGCGGACGAGGTTGACGGGACTGGCTCTGCAAGGGCCGGGCGTGGAGGTCGTCCTCTCGGCTTACGCCGATGACGTGCTCCTCGCGATAGAGGATCCCGCTGACCTGCGGAGGATGCGTGAGTGCCAGGAGATTTACTCGGCCGCGTCCTCCGCCAGGATCAACTGGGAGAAATGTTCCGGACTCCTGGTGGGTCAGTGGCGGGTGGACTCCCTGCCGGAGGAGCTCAGGCCTTTTGCCTGGAGCACGACCCATCTCCTCTATCTGGGAGTCTACCTTAGCCCCGACGAGGGAGCCTGGCCGGCGAACTGGCAGGAGCTGGAGGCCAAGGTCGCCGCTCGCCTAGGGCGCTGGACAGGACTGCTCCGAGTGCTGTCCTACAGGGGTCGAGCGCTAGTCATAAACCAGCTGGTGGCCGCAATGCTGTGGTACCGGCTGGTCACTTTGACCCCTCCCCCTGCGTTTGTCGCCAAGATACAGAAGAAGCTGGTGGACTTCTTCTGGAACAACAGGAAGCACTGGGTCTCTGCCGCGGTCTTGAGTCTCCCGCTTGAGGAGGGCGGTCAGTCGTTGGTGTGCATCAGCGCCCAGCTTGCGACTTTCCGTCTTCAGACCCTGCAGAGATACCTTTACGTCGAGCCCCCTCCTAGGTGGTGTGCTCTGGCGAGGTATTTCTTCCGCCAGCAGCTCGACCTCAATTATGACACGCAGCTCCTGTTTGTGAACTTGGGGGGTGCCAGGACCGCCCTCCGGGAGCTGCCTGTCTTTTACAGGGAACTCATCAGGGTCTGGAACAAAGTCTCCACCAAGCGCAGCTCTCCGCCGGCTGGAGTGGCGGCCGTCCTGCAGGAACCGCTGCTCGGGAATCCGTACCTCCACGGCGGAGGCTTTATGTGGCGGTCGGAAGAGAGGGCTGTGGCTGGTGAGGTGACCAGGGTCAGGGACCTGCTCGATGGCGGAGGAGCGGGCTGGATGGCGCCAGACACGCTGGCGCGGCGCCTAAATTCTGCCAACGTCCGCCACGCGGCCGATGCCATCGAGTCGCTAAAAACAGCTCTGGGCCCTGACTCCGTTAGGTGCATCGAGGAGGCTCAAGCACGGGGGGAGATCCCGTCCGAACTGACCCCCGTCCGGACGGAATTCCTCATCGGCGCCAAACCCCGGAACCTCCCTCGGGGGCCGGCGCCTCACAACTTGAGCCGCCTCGGGGAAATCCCCTCCGTGCCTTTCAGTTCCGCGCGGAGGGGTTTCCTGTACGGGCTGCTCCTGCACACCCTCAACTTTGCCATCCTCGCCGGCCGTCCGGACACGCCATGGCGTACCATCTTGCCGTCCGGAGGAGGCGGGGGTCCCCGATGGAGGGCACTCTACGCAGGGGTCCTCCCACTATTCATCGGGGACTTGGCCTGGAGGGTGGTGCACGGAGCAGTGCCGTGCAATAAATTTTTAAGCCGGTTCACGGACTCCCAGGCCGCCTGCAATTTCTGCGGTCTGGAGGAGTCCGTGTTCCATGTTTTTATTGAATGCACGAGGTTGCAGCCCCTGTTCCACTATTTGAAGGGGCTGCTCCTGAAATTCTGGCTGCACTTCAGTCCCACTCTCCTGATCTTTGGGCACCCTGTGCGGAGGGGAGCGGGTAGGTCCGAGGGCCTCCTCGTAGGACTGCTCCTGGGCACGGCCAAGGGTGCCATCAGCCGGTCCAGGCAGCGGGCGGTCGAGGGGGTCGTTCAACCTGACTGCCTGCCTCTCTTCCGCTCTTACATCCGGTCCAGGGTGTCCTTGGAGATGGAGCACGCGGTGTCCACCGGTACGCTCGCGGCCTTCCGCGAGAGGTGGGCACCGGAGGGACTGGAGTGCATCATCACGCCCGGCAACCAAATTTTAATTTGATTTTACGTTTTTTAAGTTTAATTTGTTTTAATTGCCGGTGCTTTTAGTGTCCCCCTCCCCTTTTATAGGGGGCACTGGAAAATTTGATTTTAGCGCCCAAAAAAAAACCAAAAAAAAAAAAAAAAAAGGGGGCCTTGAAAATGTCTGGAGTGTCACCCAGGTCGGGTGGCACCGTTTAATGTTTTTATGTTTTGCAGGTAAACTCAAAAGAGTTTCATGCACAAGGAACCAATGGTAGAGCAGTAGAGGCGTGTCCTGCTCAGTTGGAGCTGTGAGCAGTGAGGAGAGCAGCTAGCAACTTGAGCTCCTGCCTGGAGAGCCCTGAGACCAGCCCAGGAGGAGAAGGAAGGAAGGGGCTTCACCTTCAACTTTACCCAGAGGGAGAGGAGGAGAACAGAAAACATTTATCAACTTTTTACCACTTCTGCAAGGAGTTGGAGAGAGGGGGAAAAACCAACAACATCCAGTGTGGAAGGAGGGAGACTCTACATTTCAACAGGTGGGTGTGGGTGCATTTCCCCAAACAGACTTTGTTGTTTCGGTGGGGGGAGGAAAGAAGACCACTGAGGGCCGGAACATCGCGGGGGGTGTGTGTGTGTGTGGTAGTGTGTGTGGGGGCCTTGCTTACAACTGGGCCCCCCCCACAATTGGAACCCCCCCCCCACCTCCCCCCCCCCAATTGCCTAGCCTGGGATAGCTGGAGCTACCAGGCTGAAGATTGTTGTTTTTCTTAATCACCCAATTAAAGATCGTTAGGAGTGCCTGGTGGCTCCAGCTACCCCAGGTGAAGACATCTTCTCCCCCCACCTGAAGACCACCCCAAAGACTTTTGTGTTTTGCCATCTGGGGAGTGCACCCACCCACAGCTGCGAGGGGAGACCTGCCCTCGCAGCCCCCCCCCCCCTTCCCACCCCCCTCTCTCTTTCTCCGTTACCCTCTGCTTCTCCCCTCTCTCTCTGAGGCCCCTTTTCTTCCTAATTTAAAAAAAAAACAAAACCCATTTAAGACAACTGAGCAGAGGGAGCAAGGCCTCTCCCCAATTGTCAACGAGGGGAGAGGTGCCTCGTTAAGGGCTCCTCTGCTCAGTTAAATATACGAGGCCATTAAAGACCATTAAGGCCTGTGACTTTGGGGTGGGTGTAGCCCTTAAAGGGACCCCGTGATGGCGACCCCATCCACGCCGGTGGCAGGGCCAGCAAGGACGTATGCGCAGGTGGCAACCGCTTCCACGGCCCCTCCTGCGCCACCCGCTGCCCTGCCACCTTTCAGACTCATTACTAAAAAACACGGGGTCAAGAGCTACACTCACCCCACAATGACCATCGAGGAGTGCGTGCGGGCGATGGCTGGGGTAGTCGGCCCCTCGGCCATTGTCGCAGCCTCCAAGATGTCTGGGAAGGCCGTGTTCTTCCTGGGGTCGGAGCGGGTGGTGTCCCTGGCCCTTGAAAAGGGGCTCACGGTGGGCGGGACGTTCCTGCCGGTGGACCCTCTCGAGGCCACCGCGCAGAGGGTCATCATTTCAAACGTCCCGCCCTTTGTTCCCGCTGAGCTCCTCCTCCCTCACCTACACCAACTGGGGGAGGTAAGGTCGGGGATCAACCCCATACCGCTCGGCCTCAGGGAGAACAGCCTGCGCCACGTGTTCTCCTTCCGCCGCCAGCTCTTTGTCCGGCTGGCGCGGGAGGACACGACGGAGGGGAATTTTAATGTGGTGCACGAGGGGACTGCCTACCGCGTCTTCTGGACGTCGGACGGCGTGCGGTGCCATGCCTGCAGGGAGGTGGGGCATGTTCGTAAGAACTGCCCCGCCTCCAAGGCCGCCAAACCACCGAAGGCGGCCAAGGCTGGCGCCGCCGCCACCCCTCCCCCTAGTTGCGTCCGCGTGCCGGGAGCCATGGGTGCGCGGGCATCGTCGGAGGCCTTTGTTTTCAGGGCCTCCGGCGGGGGGGAGGGAGAGCGTCCGAGCGGAAAGAAGGCGCGGAACAAGAAGAAACATCTAGAGGCGGGTCCCCTCAGTGCGCCAGATAATTTGACCACCGCGCTCAGCCCAACCCCGTCACCGGCGAGCGCGTGGTGCCCCGAGCCCGTGCCCGAGCCCTTGAATAACACCACAGAGGGGCCCGGGCGCGGGAAAGGAAAGGAAAAGGGGGGGGCGGAGCGGGAGGCCTCGGCAGACATGGGGGTCTCCCTGCCTCCGCGCACCCCCAGGAACAAAAGGAGGCGCGGCTCCGATGAGGCGGAGGGGGAACAACATCCCTCCGCGGAGGAGTCGGTGCCCGCCGCGTGTCCCGCGTCCCCCACCAGCGCTCCCAAATTGCGCTGCAGGCGCGAAGAGTCTGTCCCCGGGGAGGGTGAGGCAGTCGAGGCTGCCCAGCTGCTGCCTCCTGGCGATGGCACGGAAGATCTGCCTGTCGTGGGGGGCGTGGGGACCGCGGAGGAATGCGTAGCCGCCGGGCCGGGCGTCCCGGGGACTGAGGCGGGCGAGGCCGAAAAGGCCGAACCTGAGCCCGCCCAGCCAATACCCAACTTCCCCCGGGAGACGCTCGACCCGGCAGAAACACAATTTATTGGTTTTAATGACACTGTAGATGCTGGGCCGGGGGGTGGCAGCGGGGAGGGGGAGGAACACCCACCCTCGCCCCTTACTTTGGAGCTGGAGCACTTGGAGGGCCTGGGGATTTCCTATAGCCGGGTCTCTCCTTGTTCTCCGGTTCCTGGGGCGGAGGGGGAACCCCTTCCGCTGTCATTTCCCGACCCAGCACCATTTTTAAAAGAGCCCAGTGGGGACTCCTCTGCCGACGATCCTGGGGGTGGGATCGGGGCAGTGCCAGGGCCGGTTGGAGCGGCCGGTTCATTTGCCGTACCTTGTGCGGTCGATGGGCTGGCTGCTGGCGGCCACCTCCCGGAGGAGGACGGGGACTCGGTGGGGGACGCGGGTGAAGACCTAGAGACCACCGCCAGTGAGGCAGTGGATCTGCTCGCGGCCGCCGCTGAGGCCCTCCTCATTCCTGCAAAGGAACTCCGGGACTTTTTGGCCCAGAGCCGGGGTCGCCGTGACCAAGCCCGACTGGCCCTGGAAAAATGGTCCGAGCCGGAGCTGATCAAGGGGTCCGTCCGCGCCGCCGTTTAAACCTTGGCCGCGGGCGGGCCCTTGACAAAGGAGCAGCACCTTGAGCTGCGCGAGCTCGAGGGACTCCTCGCTGGGCTGCGGAGGGAGCGGAGTTCAACAAAAGACTCCGCTCCCTCCCCCACAATAGGTTAAGGTAGAGGTTGCACTATGCTTTTGCCATGAAGATAACCATAGCCAGCCTCAACATCAACGGCGGCAGAGGGGCACGCCGTAGATTTGACAATTTTTCGCTCCTGCGGGAGGGGAAATATGCGGTGTGCTTCCTGCAAGAAACCCACACCATTCCGGGAGACGAAGCCACGTGGCTCCTGGAATGGCAAGGAGAGGTCCGCATGAGCCACCTCACCGCCATTTCTAGTGGGGTGGCCATCTTGCTGGGCCCGCATTTTCAGCCGGAGATCTTGGGGGTCGAGGAGCCCGTGCCAGGCCGCTTGCTGCACGTAACGGTTCGCCTGGGGGACGTGCCGCTCCATCTCGTGAACGTGTACGCCCCTCATCCCGGCCCGCAGCAGACGCGCTTCTTTGAAGAGGTGTCCGCTCTTCTTGGCTCCGTCGACGTCGGCGACTGCATTGTCCTCGGGGGGGATTTTAACTGCACCCTCGAGGCGAGGGACCGCTCCGGTGCCCCGCAGTGCATGACGGCGATGGAGAAGTTGAGGGACCTGGTCGGGTCCTTCGACTTGGTGGACGTCTGGCGAAATCTCCACCCCGACTCCAGCGCCTTTACTTGGGTGAGGCCTGGAGTTGGATGGTCTAGAGTCGACCGCCTTTACGTGTCTCGGGCGTACGTTTCCTGCGTCCCGGCGGCCTCCATGCGGCCGGTGCCGTGTTCGGACCACCACCTGGTGTGGGCGGAGCTCGCTTCGCTCCGCGCGAGGACGGGGTCCGCGTACTGGCACTTTAACAACCGGCTGCTGGAGGACGTGCGTTTCCAGGACTCGTTCCGTCGATTCTGGTCCGACTGGAGAAGGAAGCAGGGGGGCTTCCCCTCCTTGAGGCTATGGTGGGACGTGGGCATGGCTCACGTCCGCGTCTTCTGTCAAGAGTACGCGAGGGGGTCGACCAAGAGGCGGGCGGCCAGAGTCGGGCGCCTAGAAAAAGAGGTGCTCGACCTGGAAGCCCGTCTCGGTCAAGTCGTCCAGGACCCGGCCCTGCGGACGGTGTACGAAGCGAAGAAGGCCGCGCTGAAGGACCTGCAGCTCGTCGGGTCCCGAGGCGCGTTCGTGAGGTCGCGGATCCGGTTCCTGCGGGATCTGGACCGCGGCTCCCCCTTCTTCTACTCGCTGGAAAAAAGGCAGAGTGTCCGTAAGCAGCTCTTGACGCTGCTGGCCGACGACGGCTCTCTCGTCTCGGATCCGGAGGGCGTCAACAACAGGGTCCGTGAATATTACGGGGCTCTGTTCTCTCCGGATCCGTCCAGCGAGGAAGCGCGTAGAGTTTTGTGGGAGGACCTGCCGAAGGTCGGCCCGGAGGGCGCCGAAAATCTGGAAGCCCCGCTAAGCTTGGCGGAGCTGACCGGTGCCCTCGCCCGGCTCTCGAGGGGAAAATTCCCGGGGCTGGACGGGCTGACCGTGGAGTTCCACAGGGCGTTCTGGGACGTCCTGGGGGGCGACTACGCGCGGGTCCTGGGGGAAAGTCTGGCGACCGGGGAGATGCCCCTCTCTTGGCGCAGGGCAGTCATCGTCCTGCTGCCTAAGAAGGGCGATCTCCGCCTCCTTAAGAACTGGCGCCCGGTCTCCCTCCTCAGCACGGACTACAAAATCTTCGCCAGGGCGATGTCTGCTCGCCTTGGTGCCGTGCTGGACCACATGATCCACCCCGACCAGTCATACACGGTCCCGGGCCGGACAATCCACGACAACATCCATCTGGTCCGGGACCTCATCCATTGTTCCCAGGAGACTGGTCTGTCGGTCACCTTCCTATCCCTCGACCAAGAGAAGGCGTTCGACAGGGTGGATCACGACTATCTGCTCGGAACTCTGCGCGCTTTCGGGTTCGGGACGCATTTCGTCGCCCGGATCCGACTTCTGTACGCCGCCGCGGAGTGTCTGATTAAGGTTAACGGGTCCTTGACGGCGCCCCTTCGCTTTAGGAGAGGGGTGCGCCAGGGATGCCCCATGTCCGGCCAGTTATACGCCGTTTGCGTGGAGCCTTTCCTGCGCCTCTTGCGGACGAGGTTGACGGGACTGGTTCTGCAAGGGCCGGGCGTGGAGGTCCTCCTCTCGGCTTACGCCGATGACGTGCTCTTCGCGGTAGAGGATCCCGCTGACCTGCGGAGGATGCGTGAGTGCCAGGAGATTTACTCGGCCGCGTCCTCCGCCAGGATCAACTGGGAGAAATGTTCCGGACTCCTGGTGGGTCAGTGGCGGGTGGACTCCCTGCCGGAGGAGCTCAGGCCTTTTGCCTGGAGCACGACCCATCTCCTCTATCTGGGAGTCTACCTTAGCCCCGACGAGGGAGCCTGGCCGGCGAACTGGCAGAAGCTGGAGGCCAAGGTCGCCGCTCGCCTAGGGCGCTGGACAGGACTGCTCCGAGTGCTGTCCTACAGGGGTCGAGCGCTAGTCATAAACCAGCTGGTGGCCGCAATGCTGTGGTACCGGCTGGTCACTTTGACCCCTCCCCCTGCGTTTGTCGCCAAGATACAGAAGAAGCTGGTGGACTTCTTCTGGAACAACAGGAAGCACTGGGTCTCTGCCGCGGTCTTGAGTCTCCCGCTTGAGGAGGGCGGTCTGTCGTTGGTGTGCGTCAGCGCCCAGCTCGCGACTTTCCGTCTTCAGACCCTGCAGAGATACCTTTACGTCGAGCCCCCTCCTAGGTGGTGCGCTCTGGCGAGGTATTTCTTCCGCCAGCAGCTCGACCTCAATTATGACACGCAGCTCCTGTTTGTGAACTTGGGGGGTGCCAGGACCGCCCTCCGGGAGCTGCCTGTCTTTTACAGGGAACTCATCAGGGTCTGGAACAAAATCTCCACCAAGCGCAGCTCTCCGCCGGCTGGAGTGGCGGCCGTCCTGCAGGAACCGCTGCTCGGGAATCCGTACCTCCACGGCCGAGGCTTTATGTGGCGATCGGAAGAGAGGGCTGTGGCTGGTGAGGTGACCAGGGTCAGGGACCTGCTCGATGGCGGAGGAGCGGGCTGGATGGCGCCAGACACGCTGGCGCGGCACCTAAATTCTGCCAACGTCCGCCACGCGGCCGATGCCATCGAATCGCTAAAAACAGCTCTGGGCCCTGACTCCGTTAGGTGCATCGAGGAGGCTCAAGCACGTGGGGAGATCCCGTCCGAACTGACCCCCGTCCGGACGGAATTCCTCATCGGCGCCAAACCCCGGAACCTCCCTCGGGGGCCGGCGCCTCACAACTTGAGCCGCCTCGGGGAAATCCCCTCCGTGCCTTTCAGTTCCGCGCGGAGGGGTTTCCTGTACGGGCTGCTCCTGCACACCCTCAACTTTGCCATCCTCGCCGGCCGTCCGGACACGCCATGGCGTACCATCTTGCCGTCCGGAGGAGGCGGGGGTCCCCGATGGAGGGCACTCTACGCAGGGGTCCTCCCACTATTCATCGGGGACTTGGCCTGGAGGGTGGTGCACGGAGCAGTGCCGTGCAACAAATTTTTAAGCCGGTTCACGGACTCCCAGGCCGCCTGCAATTTCTGCGGTCTGGAGGAGTCCGTGTTCCATGTTTTTATTGAATGCACGAGGTTGCAGCCCCTGTTCCACTATTTGAAGGGGCTGCTCCTGAAATTCTGGCTGCACTTCAGTCCCACTCTCCTGATCTTTGGGCACCCTGTGCGGAGGGGAGCGGGTAGGTCCGAAGGCCTCCTCGTAGGACTGCTCCTGGGCACGGCCAAGGGTGCCATCAGCCGGTCCAGGCAGCGGGCGGTCGAGGGGGTCGTTCA
This sequence comes from Pristiophorus japonicus, assembly GCF_044704955.1. NCBI lineage: Eukaryota > Metazoa > Chordata > Chondrichthyes > Pristiophoridae > Pristiophorus > Pristiophorus japonicus. The sequence goes on along the minus strand of NW_027254859.1, from coordinate 66,968 downwards.
ACCTGACTGCCTGCCTCTCTTCCGCTCTTACATCCGGTCCAGGGTGTCCTTGGAGATGGAGCACGCGGTGTCCACCGGTACGCTCGCGGCCTTCCGCGAGAGGTGGGCACCGGAGGGACTGGAGTGCATCATCACGCCCGGCAACCAAATTTTAATTTGATTTTACGTTTTAAAGTTAATTTGTTTTAATTGCCGGTGCTTTTAGTGTCCCCTTCCCTTTTATAGGGGGCACTGGGGAAAAATTGTGATTTTAGTGCCCAAAAAAAAAAAAGAAAAGAAAAAACACAAAAAAACAAAAAAGGGGGGAAAAAAAGGGCCTTGTAAATGTCTGGAGTGTCACCCAGGTCGGGTGGCACAGTTTAATGTTTATGTTTTGCAGGTAGACTCTAAAAGAGTTTCATGCACAAGGAACCAATGGTAGAGCAGTAGAGGCGTGTCCTGCTCAGTTGGAGCTGTGAGCAGTGAGGAGAGCAGCTAGCAACTTGAGCTCCTGCCTGGAGAGCCCTGAGACCAGCCCAGGAGGAGAAGGAAGGAAGGGGCTTCACCTTCAACTTTACCCAGAGGGAGAGGAGGAGAACAGAAAACATTTATCAACTTTTTACCACTTCTGCAAGGAGTTGGAGAGAGGGGGAAAAACCAACAACATCCAGTGTGGAAGGAGGGAGACTCTACATTTCAACAGGTGGGTGTGGGTGCATTTCCCCAAACAGACTTTGTTGTTTCGGTGGGGGGAGGAAAGAAGACCACTGAGGGCCGGAACATCGCGGGGGGTGTGTGTGTGTGTGGTAGTGTGTGTGGGGGCCTTGCTTACAACTGGGCCCCCCCCACAATTGGAACCCCCCCCACCCCCCCCCCCCCAATTGCCTAGCCTGGGATAGCTGGAGCTACCAGGCTGAAGATTGTTGTTTTTCTTAATCACCCAATTAAAGATCGTTAGGAGTGCCTGGTGGCTCCAGCTACCCCAGGTGAAGACATCTTCTCCCCCCACCTGAAGACCACCCCAAAGACTTTTGTGTTTTGCCATCTGGGGAGTGCACCCACCCACAGCTGCGAGGGGAGACCTGCCCTCGCAGCCCCCCCCCCCTTCCCACCCCCCTCTCTCTTTCTCCGTTACCCTCTGTTTCTCCCCTCTCTCTCTGAGGCCCCTTTTCTTCCTAATTTTAAAAAAAAACAAAACCCATTTAAGACAACTGAGCAGAGGGAGCAAGGCCTCTCCCCAATTGTCAACGAGGGGAGAGGTGCCTCGTTAAGGGCTCCTCTGCTCAGTTAATATACGAGGCCATTAAAGACCATTAAGGCCTGTGACTTTGGGGTGGGTGTAGCCCTTAAAGGGACCCCGTGATGGCGACCCCATCCACGCCGGTGGCAGGGCCAGCAAGGACGTATGCGCAGGTGGCAACCGCTTCCACGGCCCCTCCTGCGCCACCCGCTGCCCTGCCACCTTTCAGACTCATTACTAAAAAACACGGGGTCAAGAGCTACACTCACCCCACAATGACCATCGAGGAGTGCGTGCGGGCGATGGCTGGGGTAGTCGGCCCCTCGGCCATTGTCGCAGCCTCCAAGATGTCTGGGAAGGCCGTGTTCTTCCTGGGGTCGGAGCAGGCGGTGTCCCTGGCCCTTGAAAAGGGGCTCACGGTGGGCGGGACGTTCCTGCCGGTGGACCCTCTCGAGGCCACCGCACAGAGGGTCATCATTTCAAACGTCGCGCCCTTTGTTCCCGCTGAGCTCCTCCTCCCTCACCTACACCAACTGGGGGAGGTAAGGTCGGGGATCAACCCCATACCGCTCGGCCTCAGGGAGAACAGCCTGCGCCACGTGTTCTCCTTCCGCCGCCAGCTCTTTGTCCGGCTGGCGCGGGAGGACACGACGGAGGGGAATTTTAATGTGGTGCACGAGGGGACTGCCTACCGCGTCTTCTGGACGTCGGACGGCGTGCGGTGCCATGCCTGCAGGGAGGTGGGGCATGTTCGTAAGAACTGCCCCGCCTCCAAGGCCGCCAAACCACCGAAGGCGGCCAAGGCTGGCGCCGCCGCCACCCCTCCCGCTAGTTGCGTCCGCGTGCCGGGAGCCGTAGGTGCGCGGGCATCGTCGGAGGCCTTTGTTTTCAGGGCCTCCGGCGGGGGGGAGGGAGAGCGTCCGAGCGGAAAGAAGGCGCGGAACAAGAAGAAACATCTAGAGGCGGGTCCCCTCAGTGCGCCAGATAATTTGACCACCGCGCTCAGCCCAACCCCGTCACCGGCGAGCGCGTGGTGCCCCGAGCCCGTGTACGAGCCCTTGAATAACACCACAGAGGGGCCCGGGCGCGGGAAAGGAAAGGAAAAGGGGGGGGCGGAGCGGGAGGCCTCGGCAGACATGGGGGTCTCCCTGCCTCCGCGCACCCCCAGGAACAAAAGGAGGCGCGGCTCCGATGAGGCGGAGGGGGAACAACATCCCTCCGCGGAGGAGTCGGTGCCCGCCGCGTGTCCCGCGTCCCCCACCAGCGCTCCCAAATTGCGCTGCAGGCGCGAAGAGTCTGTCCCCGGGGAGGGTGAGGTAGTCGAGGCTGCCCAGCCGCTGCCTCCTGGGGATGGCACGGAAGATCTGCCTGTCGTGGGGGGCGTGGGGACCGCGGAGGAATGCGTAGCCGCCGGGCCGGGCGTCCCGGGGACTGAGGCGGGCGAGGCCGAAAAGGCCGAACCTGAGCCCGCCCAGCCAATACCCAACTTCCCCCGGGAGACGCTCGACCCGGCAGAAACACAATTTATTGGTTTTAATGACACTGTAGATGCTGGGCCGGGGGGTGGCAGCGGGGAGGGGGAGGAACACCCACCCTCGCCCCTTACTTTGGAGCTGGAGCACTTGGAGGGCCTGGGGATTTCCTATAGCCGGGTCTCTCCTTGTTCTCCGGTTCCTGGGGCGGGGGGGGAACCCCTTCCGCTGTCATTTCCCGACCCAGCACCATTTTTAAAAGAGCCCAGTGGGGACTCCTCTGCCGACGATCCTGGGGGTGGGATCGGGGCAGTGCCAGGGCCGGTTGGAGCGGCCGGTTCATTTGCCGTACCTTGTGCGGTCGATGGGCTGGCTGCTGGCGGCCACCTCCCGGAGGAGGACGGGGACTCGGTGGGGGACGCGGGTGAAGACCTAGAGACCACCGCCAGTGAGGCGGTGGATCTGCTCGCGGCCGCCGATGAGGCCCTCCTCATTCCTGCAAAGGAACTCCGGGACTTTTTGGCCCAGAGCCGGGGTCGCCGCGACCAAGCCCGACTGGCCCTGGAAAAATGGTCCGAGCCGGAGCTGATCAAGGGGTCTGTCCGCGCCGCCGTTAAAACCTTTGCCGCGGGTGGGCCCTTGACAAAGGAGCAGCACCTTGAGCTGCGCGAGCTCGAGGGACTCCTCGCTGGGCTGCGGAGGGAGCGGAGTTCAACAAAAGACTCCGCTCCCTCCCCCACAACAGGTTAAGGTAGAGGTTGCACTATGCTTTTGCCATGAAGATAACCATAGCCAGCCTCAACATCAACGGCGGCAGAGGGGCACGCCGTAGATTTGACAATTTTTCGCTCCTGCGGGAGGGGAAATATGCGGTGTGCTTCCTGCAAGAAACCCACACCGTTCCGGGAGACGAAGCCACGTGGCTCCTGGAATGGCAAGGAGAGGTCCGCATGAGCCACCTCACCGCCATTTCTAGTGGGGTGGCCATCTTGCTGGGCCCGCATTTTCAGCCGGAGATCTTGGGGGTCGAGGAGCCCGTGCCAGGCCGCTTGCTGCACGTAACGGTTCGCCTGGGGGACGTGCCGCTCCATCTCGTGAACGTGTACGCCCCTCATCCCGGCCCGCAGCAGACGCGCTTCTTTGAAGAGGTGTCCGCTCTTCTTGGCTCCGTCGACGTCGGCGACTGCATTGTCCTCGGGGGGGATTTTAACTGCACCCTCGAGGCGAGGGACCGCTCCGGTGCCCCGCAGTGCATGACGGCGATGGAGAAGTTGAGGGACCTGGTCGGGTCCTTCGACTTGGTGGACGTCTGGCGAAATCTCCACCCCGACTCCAGCGCCTTTACTTGGGTGAGGCCTGGAGTTGGATGGTCTAGAGTCGACCGCCTTTACGTGTTTCGGGCGTACGTTTCCTGCGTCCCGGCGGCCTCCATGCGGCCGGTGCCGCGTTCGGACCACCACCTGGTGTGGGCGGAGCTCGCTTCGCTCCGCGCGAGGACGGGGTCCGCGTACTGGCACTTTAACAACCGGCTGCTGGAGGACGTGCGGTTCCAGGACTCGTTCCGTCGATTCTGGTCCGACTGGAGAAGGAAGCAGGGGGGCTTCCCCTCCTTGAGGCTATGGTGGGACGTGGGCAAGGCTCACGTCCGCGTCTTCTGTCAAGAGTATGCGAGGGGGTCGACCAAGAGGCGGGCGGCCAGAGTCGGGCGCCTAGAAAAAGAGGTGCTCGACCTGGAAGCCCGTCTCGGTCAAGTCGTCCAGGACCCGGCCCTGCGGACGGTGTACGAAGCGAAGAAGGCCGCGCTGAAGGACCTGCAGCTCGTCGTGTCCCGAGGCGCGTTCGTGAGGTCGCGGATCCGGTTCCTGCGGGATCTGGACCGCGGCTCCCCCTTCTTCTACTCGCTGGAAAAAAGGCAGAGTGTCCGTAAGCAGCTCTTGACGCTGCTGGCCGACGACGGCTCTCTCGTCTCGGATCCGGAGGGCGTCAACAACAGGGTCCGTGAATATTACGGGGCTCTGTTCTCTCCGGATCCGTCCAGCGAGGAAGCGCGTAGAGTTTTGTGGGAGGACCTGCCGAAGGTCGGCCCGGAGGGCGCCGAAAATCTGGAAGCTCCGCTAAGCCTGGCGGAGCTGACCGGTGCCCTCGCCCGGCTCTCGAGGGGAAAATCCCCGGGGCTGGACGGGCTGACCGTGGAGTTCCACAGGGCGTTCTGGGACGTCCTGGGGAGCGACTACGCGCGGGTCCTGGTGGAAAGTCTGGCGACTGGGGAGATGCCCCTCTCTTGGCGCAGGGCAGTCATCGTCCTGTTGCCTAAGAAGGGCGATCTCCGCCTCCTTAAGAACTGGCGCCCGGTCTCCCTCCTCAGCACGGACTACAAAATCTTCGCCAGGGCGATGTCTGCTCGCCTTGGTGCCGTGCTGGACCACATGATCCACCCCGACCAGTCATACATGGTCCCGGGCCGGACAATCCACGACAACATCCATCTGGTCCGGGACCTCATCCATTGTTCCCAGGAGGCTGGTCTGTCGGTCGCCTTCCTATCCCTCGACCAAGAGAAGGCGTTCGACAGGGTGGATCACGACTATCTGCTCGGAACTCTGCGCGCTTTCGGGTTCGGGACGCATTTCGTCGCCCGGATCCGACTTTTGTACGCCGCCGCGGAGTGTCTGATTAAGGTTAACGGGTCCTTGACGGCGCCCCTTCGCTTTAGGAGAGGGGTGCGCCAGGGATGCCCCATGTCCGGCCAGTTATATGCTGTTTGCGTGGAGCCTTTCCTGCGCCTCTTGCGGACGAGGTTGACGGGACTGGCTCTGCAAGGGCCGGGCGTGGAGGTCGTCCTCTCGGCTTACGCCGATGACGTGCTCCTCGCGGTAGAGGATCCCGCTGACCTGCGGAGGATGCGTGAGTGCCAGGAGATTTACTCGGCCGCGTCCTCCGCCAGGATCAACTGGGAGAAATGTTCCGGACTCCTGGTGGGTCAGTGGCGGGTGGACTCCCTGCCGGAGGAGCTCAGGCCTTTTGCCTGGAGCACGACCCATCTCCTCTATCTGGGAGTCTACCTTAGCCCCGACGAGGGAGCCTGGCCGGCGAACTGGCAGGAGCTGGAGGCCAAGGTCGCCGCTCGCCTAGGGCGCTGGACAGGACTGCTCCAAGTGCTGTCCTACAGGGGTCGAGCGCTAGTCATAAACCAGCTGGTGGCCGCGATGCTGTGGTACCGGCTGGTCACTTTGACCCCTCCCCCTGCGTTTGTCGCCAAGATACAGAAGAAGCTGGTGGACTTCTTCTGGAACAACAGGAAGCACTGGGTCTCTGCCGCGGTCTTGAGTCTCCCGCTTGAGGAGGGCGGTCAGTCGTTGGTGTGCGTCAGCGCCCAGCTCGCGACTTTCCGTCTTCAGACCCTGCAGAGATACCTTTACGTCGAGCCCCCTCCTAGGTGGTGTGCTCTGGCGAGGTATTTCTTCCGCCAGCAGCTCGACCTCAATTATGACACGCAGCTCCTGTTTGTGAACTTGGGGGGTGCCAGGACCGCCCTCCGGGAGCTGCCTGTCTTTTACAGGGAACTCATCAGGGTCTGGAACAAAGTCTCCACCAAGCGCAGCTCTCCGCCGGCTGGAGTGGCGGCCGTCCTGCAGGAACCGCTGCTCGGGAATCCGTACCTCCACGGCCGAGGCTTTATGTGGCGGTCGGAAGAGAGGGCTGTGGCTGGTGAGGTGACCAGGGTCAGGGACCTGCTCGATGGCGGAGGAGCGGGCTGGATGGCGCCAGACACGCTGGCGCGGCGCCTAAATTCTGCCAACGTCCGCCACGCGGCCGATGCCATCGAGTCGCTAAAAACAGCTCTGGGCCCTGACTCCGTTAGGTGCATCGAGGAGGCTCAAGCACGTGGGGAGATCCCGTCCGAACTGACCCCCGTCCGGACGGAATTCCTCATCGGCGCCAAACCCCGGAACCTCCCTCGGGGGCCGGCGCCTCACAACTTGAGCCGCCTCCGGGAAATCCCCTCCGTGCCTTTCAGTTCCGCGCGGAGGGGTTTCCTGTACGGGCTGCTCCTGCACACCCTCAACTTTGCCATCCTCGCCGGCCGTCCGGACACGCCATGGCGTACCATCTTGCCGTTCGGAGGAGGCGGGGGTCCCCGATGGAGGGCACTCTATGCAGGGGTCCTCCCACTATTCATCGGGGACTTGGCCTGGAGGGTGGTGCACGGAGCAGTGCCGTGCAACAAATTTTTAAGCCGGTTCACGGACTCCCAGGCCGCCTGCAATTTCTGCGGTCTGGAGGAGTCCGTGTTCCATGTTTTTATTGAATGCACGAGGTTGCAGCCCCTGTTCCACTATTTGAAGGGGCTGCTCCTGAAATTCTGGCTGCACTTCAGTCCCACTCTCCTGATCTTTGGGCACCCTGTGCGGAGGGGAGCGGGTAGGTCCGAAGGCCTCCTCGTAGGACTGCTCCTGGGCACGGCCAAGGGTGCCATCAGCCGGTCCAGGCAGCGGGCGGTCGAGGGGGTCGTTCAACCTGACTGCCTGCCTCTCTTCCGCTCTTACATCCGGTCCAGGGTGTCCTTGGAGATGGAGCACGCGGTGTCCACCGGTACGCTCGCGGCCTTCCGCGAGAGGTGGGCACCGGAGGGACTGGAGTGCATCATCACGCCCGGCAACCAAATTTTAATTTGATTTTACGTTTTAAAGTTAATTTGTTTTAATTGCCGGTGCTTTAAGTGTCCCCTTCCCTTTTATAGGGGGCACTGGGGAAAAATTGTGATTTTAGTGCCCAAAAAAAAAACAAAAAAAAAAGAAAAAACACAAAAAAAAAAAAAAGGGGGGAAAAAAAGGGCCTTGTAAATGTCTGGAGTGTCACCCAGGTCGGGTGGCACCGTTTAATGTCTTTATGTTTTGCAGGTAAACTCAAAAGAGTTTCATGCACAAGGAACCAATGGTAGAGCAGTAGAGGCGTGTCCTGCTCAGTTGGAGCTGTGAGCAGTGAGGAGAGCAGCTAGCAACTTGAGCTCCTGCCTGGAGAGCCCTGAGACCAGCCCAGGAAGAGAGGGAAGAAAGGGGCTTCACTACCAACTTTTACCCAGAGGGAGAGGAGGAGAACAGAAAACTTTAAACATCTTTACCATTCTGCAAGGAGTTGGAGAGAGGGGGAAAAACCAACAACATCCAGTGTGGAAGGAGGGAGACTCTACATTCTACAGGTGGGTGTGGGTGCATTTCCCCAAACAGACTTTGTTGTATCGGTGGGGGGAGGAAAGAAGACCACTGAGGGCCGGAACATCGCGGGGGGTGTGTGTGTGTGTGGAAGTGTGTGTGGGGGCCTTGCTTACAACTAGGCCCCCCCCCACAATTGGAACCCCCCCACCCCCCACATTTGCCTAGCCTGGGATAGCTGGAGCTACCAGGCTGAAGATTGTCATTAATCATCCTATTAAAGATCGTTTAGGAGTGTGTGCCTGGTGGCTACAGCTACCCCAGGTGAAGACGTCTTCTCCCCCCACCTGAAGACCAACCCAAAGACTGTGTTTTTTGTGTGTTTTGCCATCTGGGGTGTGCACCCACCCACAGCTGCGAGGGGAGACCTGCCCTCGCAGCCCCCCCCCTTCCCACCCCCCTCTCTCTTTCTCCGTTACCCTCTGTTTCTCCCCTCTCTCTCTGAGAACCCTTTCCTTCCTAATTTAAAAAAAAAACCAATTAAGACAACTGAGCAGAGGGAGCAAGGCCTCTCCCCAATTGCCAACGAGGGGAGAGGTGCCTCGTTAAGGGCTCCTCTGCTCAGTTAAATATACGAGGCCAGTAAAGACCATTAAGGCCTGTGACTTTGGGGTGGGTGTAGCCCTTAAAGGGACCCCGTGATGGCGACCCCATCCACGCCGGTGGCAGGGCCAGCGAAGACATATGCGCAGGTGGCAACCGCTTCCACGGCCCCTCCTGCGCCACCCGCTGCTCTGCCACCTTTCAGACTCATTACTAAAAAACACGGGGTCAAGAGCTACACTCACCCCACAATGACCATCGAGGAGTGCGTGCGGGCGATGGCTGGGGTAGTCGGCCCCTCGGCCATTGTCGCAGCCTCCAAGATGTCTGGGAAGGCCGTGTTCTTCCTGGGGTCGGAGCGGGCGGTGTCCCTGGCCCTCGAAAAGGGGCTCACGGTGGGCGGGACGTTCCTGCCGGTGGACCCTCTCGAGGCCACCGCGCAGAGGGTCATCATATCGAACGTCCCGCCCTTTGTTCCCGCTGAGCTCCTCCTCCCTCACCTACAACAACTGGGGGAGGTAAGGTCAGGGATCAACCCCATACCGCTCGGCCTCAGGGAGAACAGCCTGCGCCACGTGTTCTCCTTCCGCCGCCAGCTCTTTGTCCGGCTGGCGTGGGAGGACACGACGGAGGGGAATTTTAATGTGGTGCACGAGTGGACTGCCTACCGCGTCTTCTGGACGTCGGACGGCGTGCGGTGCCATGCCTGCAGAGAGGTGGGGCACGTTCGCAAGAACTGCCCCGCCTCCAAGGCCGCCAAACCACCGAAGGCGGCCAAGGCTGGCGCCGCCGCCACCCCTCCCCCTAGTTGCGTCTGCGTGCCGGGAGCCGTAGGTGCGCGGGCATCGTCGGAGGCCTTTGTTTTCAGGGCCTCCGGCGGGGGGGAGGGAGAGCGTCCGAGCGGAAAGAAGGCGCGGAACAAGAAGAAACATCTAGAGGCGGGTCCCCTCAGTGCGCCAGAAAGATTGACCACTGCGCTCAGCCCAACCCAGCCACCGGCGAGCGCGGGGTGCCCCGAGCCCGTGCCCGAGCCCTTGAACAACACCACAGAGGGGCCCGGGCGCGGGCAAGAAAAGGAAAAGGGGGGGGCGGAGCGGGAGGCCTCGGCAGACATGGAGGTCTCCCTGACTCCGCGCGCCCCCAGGAACAAAAGGAGGCACGGCTCCGATGAGACGGAGGGGGAACAACATCCCTCCATGGAGGAGTTGGTGCCCGCCCCGTGTCCCGCGTCCCCAACCAGCGCCCCCAAGCAGCGCCGTAGGCGGGAGGAGTCTGTCCCCGGGGAGGGTGAAACAGTTGAGGCTGCCCAGCCTCTGCCTCCCGGGGATGGAGTGGAAGATCTGCCTGTCGTGGGGGGCGTGGGGACCGCGGAGGAATGCGTAGCCGCCGGGCCGGGCGTCCCGGGGACTGAGGCGGGCGAGGCCGAAAAGGCCAAACCTGAGCCCGCCCGGCCAATACCCAACTTCCCCCGGGAGACGCTCGACACGGCAGAAACACAATTTACTGTTTTTAATGAAACTGTAGATGCTGGGCCGGGGGGTGGCAGCGGGGAGGGGGAGGAACACCCACCCTCGCCTCTTACTTTGGAGCTGGAGCACTTGGGGAGCCTGGGGATCTCCTGTGGCCGGGTCTCTCCTTGTTCTCCGGTTCCTGGGGCGGAGGGGGAACCCCTTCCGCTGTCATTTCCCGACCCAGCACCATTTTTAAAAGAGCCCAGTGGGGACTCCTCTGCCGACGATCCTGGGGGTGGGATCGGGGCAGTGCCAGGGCCGGTTGGAGCGGCCGGTTCATTTGCCGTACCTTGTGCGGTCGATGGGCTGGCTGCTGGCGGCCACCTCCCGGAGGAGGACGGGGACTCGGTGGGGGACGCGGGTGAAGACCTAGAGACCACCGCCGCTGAGGCCCTCCTCATTCCTGCAAAGGAACTCCGGGACTTTTTGGCCCAGAGCCGGGGTCGCCGCGACCAAGCCCGACTGGCCCTGGAAAAATGGTCCGAGCCAGAGCTGATCAAGGGGTCCGTCCGCGCCGCCGTTAAAACCTTTGCCGCGGGCGGGCCCTTGACAAAGGAGCAGCACCTTGAGCTGCGCGAGCTCGAGGGACTCCTCGCTGGGCTGCGGAGGGAGCGGAGTTCAACAAAAGACTCCGCTCCCTCCCCCACAATAGGTTAAGGTAGAGGTTGCACTATGCTTTTGCCATGAAGATAACCATAGCCAGCCTCAACATCAACGGCGGCAGAGGGGCACGCCGTAGATTTGACAATTTTTCGCTCCTGCGGGAGGGGAAATATGCGGTGTGCTTCCTGCAAGAAACCCACACCGTTCCGGGAGACGAAGCCACGTGGCTCCTGGAATGGCAAGGAGAGGTCCGCATGAGCCACCTCACCGCCATTTCTAGTGGGGTGGCCATCTTGCTGGGCCCGCATTTTCAGCCGGAGATCTTGGGGGTCGAGGAGCCCGTGCCAGGCCGCTTGCTGCACGTAACGGTTCGCCTGGGGGACGTGCCGCTCCATCTCGTGAACGTGTACACCCCTCATCCCGGCCCGCAGCAAACGCGCTTCTTTGAAGAGGTGTCCGCTCTTCTTGGCTCCGTCGACGTCGGCGACTGCATTGTCCTCGGGGGGGATTTTAACTGCACCCTCGAGGCGAGGGACCGCTCCGGTGCCCCGCAGTGCATGACGGCGATGGAGAAGTTGAGGGACCTGGTCGGGTCCTTCGACTTGGTGGACGTCTGGCGAAATCTCCACCCCGACTCCAGCGCCTTTACTTGGGTGAGGCCTGGAGTTGGATGGTCTAGAGTCGACCGCCTTTACGTGTCTCGGGCGTACGTTTCCTGCGTCCCGGCGGCCTCCATGCGGCCGGTGCCGTGTTCGGACCACCACCTGGTGTGGGCGGAGCTCGCTTCGCTCCGCGCGAGGACGGGGTCCGCGTACTGGCACTTTAACAACCGGCTGCTGGAGGACGTGCAGTTCCAGGACTCGTTCCGTCGATTCTGGTCCGACTGGAGAAGGAAGCAGGGGGGCTTCCCCTCCTTGAGGCTATGGTGGGACGTGGGCAAGGCTCACGTCCGCGTCTTCTGTCAAGAGTATGCGAGGGGGTCGACCAAGAGGCGGGCGGCCAGAGTCGGGCGCCTAGAAAAAGAGGTGCTCAACCTGGAAGCCCGTCTCGGTCAAGTCGTCCAGGACCCGGCCCTGCGGACGGTGTACGAAGCGAAGAAGGCCGCGCTGAAGGACCTGCAGCTCGTCGTGTCCCGAGGCGCGTTCGTGAGGTCGCGGATCCGGTTCCTGCGGGATCTGGACCGCGGCTCCCCCTTCTTCTACTCGCTGGAAAAAAGGCACAGTGTCCGTAAGCAGCTCTTGACGCTGCTGGCCGACGACGGCTCTCTCGTCTCGGATCCGGAGGGCGTCAACAACAGGGTCCGTGAATATTACGGGGCTCTGTTCTCTCCGGATCCGTCCAGCGAGGAAGCGCGTAGAGTTTTGTGGAAGGACCTGCCGAAGGTCGGCCCGGAGGGCGCCGAAAATCTGGAAGCTCCGCTAAGCCTGGCGGAGCTGACCGGTGCCCTCGCCCGGCTCTCGAGGGGAAAATCCCCGGGGCTGGACGGGCTGACCGTGGAGTTCCACAGGGCGTTCTGGGACGTCCTGGGGAGCGACTACGCGCGGGTCCTGGGGGAAAGTCTGGCGACCGGGGAGATGACCCTCTCTTGGCGCAGGGCAGTCATCGTCCTGCTGCCTAAGAAGGGCGATCTCCGCCTCCTTAAGAACTGGCGCCCGGTCTCCCTCCTCAGCACGGACTACAAAATCTTCGCCAGGGCGATGTCTGCTCGCCTTGGTGCCGTGCTGGACCACATGATTCACCCCGACCAGTCATACACGGTCCCGGGCCGGACAATCCACGATAACATCCATCTGGTCCGGGACCTCATCCATTGTTCCCAGGAGGCTGGTCTGTCGGTCGCCTTCCTATCCCTCGACCAAGAGAAGGCGTTCGACAGGGTGGATCACGACTATCTGCTCGGAACTCTGCGCGCTTTCGGGTTCGGGACGCATTTCGTCGCCCGGATCCGACTTTTGTACGCCGCCGCGGAGTGTCTGATTAAGGTTAACGGGTCCTTGACGGCGCCCCTTCGCTTTAGGAGAGGGGTGCGCCAGGGATGCCCCATGTCCGGCCAGTTATACGCCGTTTGCGTGGAGCCTTTCCTGCGCCTCTTGCGGACGAGGTTGACGGGACTGGCTCTGCAAGGGCCGGGCGTGGAGGTCGTCCTCTCGGCTTACGCCGATGACGTGCTCCTCGCGATAGAGGATCCCGCTGACCTGCGGAGGATGCGTGAGTGCCAGGAGATTTACTCGGCCGCGTCCTCCGCCAGGATCAACTGGGAGAAATGTTCCGGACTCCTGGTGGGTCAGTGGCGGGTGGACTCCCTGCCGGAGGAGCTCAGGCCTTTTGCCTGGAGCACGACCCATCTCCTCTATCTGGGAGTCTACCTTAGCCCCGACGAGGGAGCCTGGCCGGCGAACTGGCAGGAGCTGGAGGCAAAGGTCGCCGCTCGCCTAGGGCGCTGGACAGGACTGCTCCGAGTGCTGTCCTACAGGGGTCGAGCGCTAGTCATAAACCAGCTGGTGGCCGCAATGCTGTGGTACCGGCTGGTCACTTTGACCCCTCCCCCTGCGTTTGTCGCCAAGATACAGAAGAAGCTGGTGGACTTCTTCTGGAACAACAGGAAGCACTGGGTCTCTGCCGCGGTCTTGAGTCTCCTGCTTGAGGAGGGCGGTCAGTCGTTGGTGTGCGTCAGCGCCCAGCTCGCGACTTTCCGTCTTCAGACCCTGCAGAGATACCTTTACGTCGAGCCCCCTCCTAGGTGGTGCGCTCTGGCGAGGTATTTCTTCCGCCAGCAGCTTGACCTCAATTATGACACGCAGCTCCTGTTTGTGAACTTGGGGGGTGCCAGGACCGCCCTCCGGGAGCTGCCTGTCTTTTACAGGGAACTCATCAGGGTCTGGAACAAAGTCTCCACCAAGCGCAGCTCTCCGCCGGCTGGAGTGGCGGCCGTCCTGCAGGAGCCACTGCTCGGGAATCCGTACCTCCACGGCCGAGGCTTCATGTGGCGGTCGGAAGAGAGGGCTGTGGCTGGTGAGGTGACCAGGGTCAGGGACCTGCTCGATGGCGGAGGAGCGGGCTGGATGGCGCCAGACACGCTGGCGCGGCGCCTAAACTCTGCCAACGTCCGCCACGCGGCCGATGCCATCGAGTCGCTAAAAACAGCTCTGGGCCCTGACTCCGTTAGGTGCATCGAGGAGGCTCAAGCACGTGGGGAGATCCCGTCCGAACTGACCCCCGTCCGGACGGAATTCCTCATCGGCGCCAAACCCCGGAACCACCCTCGGGGGCCGGCGCCTCACAACTTGAGCCGCCTCGGGGAAATCCCCTCCGTGCCTTTCAGTTCCGCGCGGAGGGGTTTCCTGTACGGGCTGCTCCTGCACACCCTCAACTTTGCCATCCTCGCCGGCTGTCCGGACACGCCATGGCATACCATCTTGCCGTCCGGAGGAGGCGGGGGTCCCTGATGGAGGGCACTCTACACAGGGGTCCTCCCACTATTCATCGGGGACTTGGCCTGGAGGGTGGTGCACGGAGCAGTGCCGTGCAACAAATTTTTAAGCCGGTTCACGGACTCCCAGGCCGCCTGCAATTTCTGCGGTCTGGAGGAGTCCGTGTTCCATGTTTTTATTGAGTGCACAAGGTTGCAGCCCCTGTTCCATTATTTGAAGGGGCTGCTCCTGAAATTCTGGCTGCACTTCAGTCCCACTCTCCTGATCTTTGGGCACCCTGTGCGGAGGGGAGCGGGTAGGTCCGAAGGCCTCCTCGTAGGACTGCTCCTGGGCACGGCCAAGGGTGCCATCAGCCGGTCCAGGCAGCGGGCGGTCGAGGGGGTCGTTCAACCTGACTGCCTGCCTCTCTTCCGCTCTTACATCCGGTCCAGGGTGTCCTTGGAGATGGAGCACGCGGTGTCCACCGGTACGCTCGCGGCCTTCCGCGAGAGTTGGGCACCGGAGGGACTGGAGTGCATCATCACGCCCGGCAACCAAATTTTAATTTGATTTTACGTTTTAAAGTTAATTTGTTTTAATTGCCGGTGCTTTTAGTGTCCCCTTCCCTTTTATAGGGGGCACTGGGGAAAAATTGTGATTTTAGTGCCCAAAAAAAAACAAAAAAAAAAAAGAAAAAACACAAAAAAAAACAAAAAAGGTGGGAAAAAAAAAAGGGCCTTGTAAATGTCTGGAGTGTCACCCAGGTCGGGTGGCACCGTTTAATGTTTTTATGTTTTGCAGGTAAACTCCAAAAAGAGTTTCATGCACAAGGAACCAATGGTAGAGCAGTAGAGGCGTGTCCTGCTCAGTTGGAGCTGTGAGCAGTGAGGGAAGCAGCTAGCAACTTGAGCTCCTGCCTGGAGAGCCCTGAGACCAGCCCAGGAACAGAAGGAAGGAAGGGGCTTCACCTTCAACTTTTATCCAGAGGGAGAGGAGGAAGCAGAAAACTTTGAACATCTTTTACCATTCTGCAAGGAGTTGGAGAGAGGGGGAAAAACCAACAACAAACCAGTGTGGAAGGAGGGAGACCCAACATTCTACAGGTGGGTGTGGGTGCATTTCCCCAAACAGACTTTGTTGTATCGGTGGGGGGAGGAAAGAAGACCACTGAGGGCCGGAACATCGCGGGGGGTGTGTGTGTGTGTGGTAGTGTGTGTGGGGGCCTTGCTTACAACTGGGCCCCCCCCACAATTGGAACCCCCCCCACCCCCCCCAATTGCCTAGCCTGGGATAGCTGGAGCTACCAGGCTGAAGATTGTTGTTTTTCTTAATCACCCAATTAAAGATCGTTAGGAGTGCCTGGTGGCTCCAGCTACCCCAGGTGAAGACATCTTCTCCCCCCACCTGAAGACCACCCCAAAGACTTTTGTGCTTTGCCATCTGGGGTGTGCACCCACCCACAGCTGCGAGGGGAGACCTACCCTCGCAGCCCCACCCCCTTCCCACCCCCCTCTCTCTTTCTCCGTTACCCTCTGTTTCTCCCCTCTCTCTCTGAGGCCTCTTCCTTCCAAATTTACAAAAAAAAACAAAACCAATTAAGACAACTGAGCAGAGGGAGCAAGGCCTCTCCCCAATTGTCAACGAGGGGAGAGGTGCCTCGTTAAGGGCTCCTCTGCTCAGTTAATATACGAGGCCATTAAAGACCATTAAGGCCTGTGACTTTGGGGTGGGTGTGGCCCTTAAAGGGACCCCGTGATGGCGACCCCATCCACGCCGGTGGCAGGGCCAGCAAGGACGTATGCGCAGGTGGCAACCGCTTCCACGGCCCCTCCTGCGCCACCCGCTGCCCTGCCACCTTTCAGACTCATTACAAAAAAACACGGGGTCAAGAGCTACACTCACCCCACAATGACCATCGAGGAGTGCGTGCGGGCGATGGCTGGGGTAGTCGGCCCCTCGGCCATTGTCGCAGCCTCCAAGATGTCTGGGAAGGCCGTGTTCTTCCTGGGGTCGGAGCGGGCGGTGTCCCTGGCCCTTGAAAAGGGGCTCACGGTGGGTGGGACGTTCCTGCCGGTGGACCCTCTCGAGGCCACCGCGCAGAGGGTCATCATTTCAAACGTCCCGCCCTTTGTTCCCGCTGAGCTCCTCCTCCCTCACCTACACCAACTGGGGGAGGTAAGGTCGGGGATCAACCCCATACCGCTCGGCCTCAGGGAGAACAGCCTGCGCCACGTGTTCTCCTTCCGCCGCCAGCTCTTTGTCCGGCTGGCGCGGGAGGAGACGACGGAGGGGTCTTTTAATGTGGTGCACGAGGGGACTGCCTACCGCGTCTTCTGGACGTCGGACGGCGTGCGGTGCCATGCCTGCAGAGAGGTGGGGCACGTTCGCAAGAACTGCCCCGCCTCCAAGGCCGTCAAACCACCGAAGGCGGCCAAGGCTGGCGCCGCCGCCACCCCTCCCCCTAGTTGCGTCCGCGTGCCGGGAGCCATGGGTGCGCGGGCATCGTCGGGGGCCTTTGTTTTCACGGCCTCCGGCGGGGGGGAGGGAGAGCGTCCGACCGGAAAGAAGGCGCGGAAGAAGGCGAAACATCTAGAGGCGGGTCCCCTCAGTGCGCCAGAAAGATTGACCACTGCGCTCAGCCCAACCCAGCCACCGGCGAGCGCGGGGTGCCCCGAGCCCGTGCCCGAGCCCTTGAACAACACCACAGAGGGGCCCGGGCGCGGGCAAGAAAAGGAAAAGGGGGGGGCGGAGCGGGAGGCCTCGGCAGACATGGAGGTCTCCCTGACTCCGCGCGCCCCCAGGAACAAAAGGAGGCACGGCTCCGATGAGACGGAGGGGGAACAACATCCCTCCGTGGAGGAGTTGGTGCCCGCCGCGTGTCCCGCGTCCCCAACCAGCGCCCCCAAGCAGCGCCGTAGGCGGGAGGAGTCTGTCCCCGGGGAGGGTGAAACAGTTGAGGCTGCCCAGCCGCTGCCTCCCGGGGATGGAGTGGAAGATCTGCCTGTCGTGGGGGGCGTGGGGCCAGTGGAAGAATGCGTAGCCGTTGGGTCGAGCGTTCCGGGGATTGAGGCGGGCGGGGCCGAAAAGGTCGAACCTGAGCCCGCCCAGCTATTATCCAACTTCCCCCGGGAGTCGCTCGACCCGGCAGAAAAACAATTTATTGGTTTTAATGACACTGTAGATGCTGGGCCGGGGGGTGGCAGCGGGGAGGGGGAGGAACACCCACCCTCGCCTCTTACTTTGGAGCTGGAGCACTTGGGGAGCCTGGGGATCTCCTATGGCCGGGTCTCTCCTTGTTCCCCGGTTCCTGGGGCGGAGGGGGAACCCCTTCCGCTGTCATTTCCCGACCCAGCACCATTTTTAAAAGAGCCCAGTGGGGACTCCTCTGCCGACGATCCTGGGGGTGGGATCGGGGCAGTGCCAGGGCCGGTTGGAGCGGCCGGTTCATTTGCCATACCTTGTGCGGTCGATGGGCTGGCTGCTGGCGGCCACCTCCCGGAGGAGGACGGGGACTCGGTGGGGGACGCGGGTGAAGACCTAGAGACCACCGCCAGTGAGGCGGTGGATCTGCTCGCGGCCGCCGCTGAGGCCCTCCTCATTCCTGAAAAAGAACTCCGGGACTTTTTGGCCCAGAGCCGGGGTCACTGCAACCAAGCCCGACTGGCCCTGGAAAAATGGTCCGAGCCAGAGCTGATCAAGGGGTCTGTCCGCGCCGCCGTTAAAACCTTGGCCGCGGGCGGGCCCTTGACAAAGGAGCAGCACCTTGAGCTGCGCGAGCTCGAGGGACTCCTCGCTGGGCTGCGGAGGGAGCGGAGTTCAACAAAAGACTCCGCTCCCTCCCCCACAATAGGTTAAGGTAGAGGTTGCACTATGCTTTTGCCATGAAGATAACCATAGCCAGCCTCAACATCAACGGCGGCAGAGGGGCACGCCGTAGATTTGACAATTTTTCGCTCCTGCGGGAGGGGAAATATGCGGTGTGCTTCCTGCAAGAAACCCACACCGTTCCGGGAGACGAAGCCACGTGGCTCCTGGAATGGCAAGGAGAGGTCCGCATGAGCCACCTCACCGCCATTTCTAGTGGGGTGGCCATCTTGCTGGGCCCGCATTTTCAGCCGGAGATCTTGGGGGTCGAGGAGCCCGTGCCAGGCCGCTTGCTGCACGTAACGGTTCACCTGGGGGACGTGCCGCTCCATCTCGTGAACGTGTACGCCCCTCATCCCGGCCCGCAGCAGACGCGCTTCTTTGAAGAGGTGTCCGCTCTTCTTGGCTCCGTCGACGTCGGCGACTGCATTGTCCTCGGGGGGGATTTTAACTGCACCCTCGAGGCGAGGGACCGCTCCGGTGCCCCGCAGTGCATGACGGCGATGGAGAAGTTGAGGGACCTGGTCGGGTCCTTCGACTTGGTGGACGTCTGGCGAAATCTCCACCCCGACTCCAGCGCCTTTACTTGGGTGAGGCCTGGAGTTGGATGGTCTAGAGTCGACCGCCTTTACGTGTCTCGGGCGTACGTTTCCTGCGTCCCGGCGGCCTCCATGCGGCCGGTGCCGTGTTCGGACCACCACCTGGTGTGGGCGGAGCTCGCTTCGCTCCGCGCGAGGACGGGGTCCGCGTACTGGCACTTTAACAACCGGCTGCTGGAGGACGTGCGGTTCCAGGACTCGTTCCGTCGATTCTGGTCCGACTGGAGAAGGAAGCAGGGGGGCTTCCCCTCCTTGAGGCTATGGTGGGACGTGGGCAAGGCTCACGTCCGCGTCTTCTGTCAAGAGTACGCGAGGGGGTCGACCAAGAGGCGGGCGGCCAGAGTCGGGCGCCTAGAAAAAGAGGTGCTCGACCTGGAAGCCCGTCTCGGTCAAGTCGTCCAGGACCCGGCCCTGCGGACGGTGTACGAAGCGAAGAAGGCCGCGCTGAAGGACCTGCAGCTCGTCGGGTCCCGAGGCGCGTTCGTGAGGTCGCGGATCCGGTTCCTGCGGGATCTGGACCGCGGCTCCCCCTTCTTCTACTCGCTGGAAAAAAGGCAGAGTGTCCGTAAGCAGCTCTTGACGCTGCTGGCCGACGACGGCTCTCTCGTCTCGGATCCGGAGGGCGTCAACAACAGGGTCCGTGAATATTACGGGGCTCTGTTCTCTCCGGATCCGTCCAGCGAGGAAGCGCGTAGAGTTTTGTGGGAGGACCTGCCGAAGGTCAGCCCGGAGGGCGCCGAAAATCTGGAAGCTCCGCTAAGCCTGGCGGAGCTGACCGGTGCCCTCGCCCGGCTCTCGAGGGGAAAATCCCCGGGGCTGGACGGGCTGACCGTGGAGTTCCACAGGGCGTTCTGGGACGTCCTGGGGAGCGACTACGCGCGGGTCCTGGGGGAAAGTCTGGCGACCGGGGAGATGCCCCTCTCTTGGCGCAGGGCAGTCATCGTCCTGCTGCCTAAGAAGGGCGATCTCCGCCTCCTTAAGAACTGGCGCCCGGTCTCCCTCCTCAGCACGGACTACAAAATCTTCGCCAGGGCGATGTCTGCTCGCCTTGGTGCCGTGCTGGACCACATGATCCACCCCGACCAGTCATACACGGTCCCGGGCCGGACAATCCACGATAACATCCATCTGGTCCGGGACCTCATCCATTGTTCCCAGGAGGCTGGTCTGTCGGTCGCCTTCCTATCCCTCGACCAAGAGAAGGCGTTCGACAGGGTGGATCACGACTATCTGCTCGGAACTCTGCGCGCTTTCGGGTTCGGGACGCATTTCGTCGCCCGGATCCGACTTTTGTACGCCACCGCGGAGTGTCTGATTAAGGTTAACGGGTCCTTGACGGCGCCCCTTCGCTTTAGGAGAGGGGTGCGCCAGGGATGCCCCATGTCCGGCCAGTTATACGCCGTTTGCGTGGAGCCTTTCCTGCGCCTCTTGCGGACGAGGTTGACGGGACTGGCTCTGCAAGGGCCGGGCGTGGAGGTCGTCCTCTCGGCTTACGCCGATGACGTGCTCCTCGCGATAGAGGATCCCGCTGACCTGCAGAGGATGCGTGAGTGCCAGGAGATTTACTCGGCCGCGTCCTCCGCCAGGATCAACTGGGAGAAATGTTCCGGACTCCTGGTGGGTCAGTGGCGGGTGGACTCCCTGCCGGAGGAGCTCAGGCCTTTTGCCTGGAGCACGACCCATCTCCTCTATCTGGGAGTCTACCTTAGCCCCGACGAGGGAGCCTGGCCGGCGAACTGGCAGGAGCTGGAGGCCAAGGTCGCCGCTCGCCTAGGGCGCTGGACAGGACTGCTCCGAGTGCTGTCCTACAGGGGTTGAGCGCTAGTCATAAACCAGCTGGTGGCCGCAATGCTGTGGTACCGGCTGGTCACTTTGACCCCTCCCCCTGCGTTTGTCGCCAAGATACAGAAGAAGCTGGTGGACTTCTTCTGGAACAACAGGAAGCACTGGGTCTCTGCCGCGGTCTTGAGTCTCCCGCTTGAGGAGGGCGGTCAGTCGTTGGTGTGCGTCAGCGCCCAGCTCGCGACTTTCCGCCTTCAGACCCTGCAGCGATACCTTTACGTCGAGCCCCCTCCTAGGTGGTGCACTCTGGCGAGGTATTTCTTCCGCCAGCAGCTCGACCTCAATTATGACACGCAGCTCCTGTTTGTGAACTTGGGGGGTGCCAGGACCGCCCTCCGGGAGCTGCCTGTCTTTTACAGGGAACTCATCAGGGTCTGGAACAAAGTCTCCACCAAGCGCAGCTCTCCGCCGGCTGGAGTGGCGGCCGTCCTGCAGGAACCGCTGCTCGGGAATCCGTACCTCCACGGCCGAGGCTTTTTGTGGCGGTCGGAAGAGAGGGCTGTGGCTGGTGAGGTGACCAGGGTCAGGGACCTGCTCGATGGCGGAGGAGCGGGCTGGATGGCGCCAGACACGCTGGCGCGGCGCCTAAATTCTGCCAACGTCCGCCACGCGGCCGATGCCATCGAGTCGCTAAAAACAGCTCTGGGCCCTGACTCCGTTCGGTGCATCGAGGAGGCTCAAGCACGTGGGGAGATCCCGTCCGAACTGACCCCCGTCCGGACGGAATTCCTCATCGGCGCCAAACCCCGGAACCTCCCTCGGGGACCGGCACCTCACAACTTGAGCCGCCTCGGGGAAATCCCCTCCGTGCCTTTCAGTTCCGCGCAGAGGGGTTTCCTGTACGGGCTGCTCCTGCTCACCCTCAACTTTGCCATCCTCGCCGGCCGTCCGGACACGCCATGGCGTACCATCTTGCCGTCCGGAGGAGGCGGGGGTCCCCGATGGAGGGCACTCTACGCAGGGGTCCTCCCACTATTCATCGGGGACTTGGCCTGGAGGGTGGTGCACGGAGCAGTGCCGTGCAACAAATTTTTAAGCCGGTTCACGGACTCCCAGGCCGCCTGCAATTTCTGCGGTCTGGAGGAGTCCGTGTTCCAGGTTTTTATGGAGTGCACAAGGTTGCAGCCCCTGTTCCACTATTTGAAGGGGCTGCTCCTGAAATTCTGGCTGCACTTCAGTCCCACTCTCCTGATCTTTGGGCACCCTGTGCGGAGGGGAGCGGGTAGGTCCGAAGGCCTCCTCGTAGGACTGCTCCTGGGCACGGCCAAGGGTGCCATCAGCCGGTCCAGGCAGCGGGCGGTCGAGGGGGTTGTTCAACCTGACTGCCTGCCTCTCTTCCGCTCTTACATCCGGTCCAGGGTGTCCTTGGAGATGGAGCACGCGGTGTCCACCAGTACGCTCGCGGCCTTCCGCGAGAGGTGGGCACCGGAGGGACTGGAGTGCATCATCACGCCCGGCAACCAAATTTTAATTTGATTTTACGTTTTTTAAGTTTAATTTGTTTTAATTGCCGGTGCTTTTAGTGTCCCCCTCTCCTTTTATAGGGGGCACTGGAAAAAAGGAAAAATTTGATTTTAGTGCCCAAAAAAAAAACACAAAAAAAAACAAAAAAAAAAAAACAAAAAAGGGCCTTGTAAATGTCTTGTGTGTGTCATCCAGGTCGGGTGGCACGGATACATGTTTTATGTTTTCGCAGGTAAACTCAAAAGAGTTTCATGCACAAGGACCCCCAGGTCCCTCTGCACCGCAGCATGTTGTAATTTCTCCCCATTCAAATAGTATTCCCTTTTTTTGTTTTTTTTCCCAAGGTGGATGACCTCACACTTTCCGACATTGTATTCCATCTGCCAAACCTTAGCCCATTCACTTAACCTATCTAAATCTCTTTGCAGCCTCTCTGTGTCCTCTACACAACCCGCTTTCCCACTAATCTTTGTGTCATCTGCAAATTTTGTTACACTACACTCTGTCCCCTCTTCCAGGTCATCTATGTATATTGTAAACAGTTGTGGTCCCAGCACCGATCCCTGTGGCACACCACTAACCACCGATTTCCAACCCGAAAAGGACCCATTTATCCTGACTCTCTGCTTTCTGTTAACCAGCCAATTCTCTATCCATGCTAATACATTTCCACTGACTCCGCGTACCTTTATCTTCTGCAGTAACCTTTTGTGTGGCACCTTATCGAATGCCTTTTGGAAATCTAAATACACCACATCCATCGGTACACCTCTATCCACCATGCTCGTTATATCCTCAAAGAATTCCAGTAAATTAGTTAAACATGATTTCCCCTTCATGAACCCATGCTGCGTCTGCTTGATTGCACTATTCCGATCTAGATGTCCCGCTATTTCTTCTTTAATGATAGTTTCAAGCATTTTCCCCACTACAGATTTTAAACTAACCGGCCTATAGTTACCTGCCTTTTGTCTGCCCCCTTTTTTAAACAGAGTCGTTACATTAGCTGCTTTCCAATCCGCTGGTACCTCCCCAGAGTCCAGAGAATTTTGGTAGATTAAAACGAATCCATCTGCTATAACTTCCGCCATCTCTTTTAATACCCTGGGATGTATTTTCTCAGAACCAGGGGACTTGTCAATCTTGAGTCCCATTAGCCTGTCCAGCACTACCCCGCTAGTGATAGTGATTGTCTCCAGGTCCTCCCTTCCCACATTCCTGTGACCAGCAATTTCTGGCATGGTTTCTGTGTCTTCCACTGTGAAGACCGAAGCAAAATAATTGTTTAAGGTCTCAGCCATTTCCACATTTGCCATTATTAAATCCCCCTTCTCATCTTCTAAGGGACAAACATTTACTTTAGTCACTCTTTTCCGTTTTATATATCTGTAAAAGCTTTTACTATCCGTTTTTATGTTTTGCGCAAGTTTACCTTCGTAATCTATCCTTTATTGCTTTCTTAGTCATTCTTTGCTGTCGTTTAAAATTTTCCCAATCTTCTATTTTCCCACTAACCTTGGCCACCGTATACGCATTGGTTTTTAATTTGATACTCTCCTTAATTTCCCTGGTTATCCACGGCTGGTTATCCCTTCTCTTACCGCCCTTCTTTTTCATTGGAATATATTTTTGTTGAGCACTATGAAAGAGCTCCTTAAAAGTCCTCCACTGTTCCTCAATTGTGCCACCGTTTAGTCTGTGTTTCCAGTCTACTTTAGCCAACTCTGCCCTCATCCCACTGTAGTCCCCTTTGTTTAAGCATAGTATGCTCGTTTGAGACACTACTTCCTCACCCTCAATCTGTATTACAAATTCAACCATACTGTGATCACTCATTCCGAGAGGATCTTTTACTAGGAGATCGTTTATTATTCCTGTCTCATTACAGAGGACCAGATCTAAGATAGTGTTCTGTAACATACTGTTCTAAGAAACAATCCCGTATGCATTCTATGAATTCCTCCTCCAGGCTACCCCGTGCGATTTGCTCAGACCAATCGATATGTAGGTTAAAATCCCCCATGATTACTGCCGTTCCTTTTTCACATGCCTCCATTATTTTCTTGATTATTGCCCGCCCCACCATGAAGTTATTATTTGGGGGCCTATAAACTACGCCCACCAGTGACTTTTTCCCCTTACTATCTCTAATCTCCACCCACAACGATTCAACATTTTGTTCATTAGAGCCAATATCGTCTCTCACAACTGCCCTGATATCATCCTTTATTAACAGAGCTACCCCACCTCCTTTCCCTTCTTGTCTATCTTTCTGAATCGTCAGATACCCCTGTATGTTTAATTCTCAGTCTTGGCCACCCTGCAACCACGTTTCTGTACTGGCCACCAAATCATACCCATTTGTAATGATTTGTGCCGTCAACTCATTTACTTTATTTTGATGTTTTAATACTAGTTTTTAATCCATGATTTTTAGTTTTGACCCCTCCTGCAGCCCCTTTACATTCAGTGGCCCTTTTTGTTTTTTGCTTTGGGTTTCTCTGCCCTCCACTTTTACTCATCTCCTTTCTGTCTTTTGCTTTTGTCTCCTTTTTGTTTCCCTCTGTCTCCCTGCATTGGTTCCCATCCCCCTGCCATATTAGTTTAACTCCTCTCCAACAGCACTAGCAAACACTCCCCCTCGCACATTGGTTCCGGTCCTGCCTAGGTGCAGACCGTCCGGTTTGTACTGGTCCCACCTCCCCCAGAACCGGTTCTAATGCCCCAGGAATTTGAATCCCTCCCTGTTGCACCACTGCTCAAGCCACGTATTCATCTGAGCTATCCTGCGATTCCTACTCTGACTCGCACGTGGCACTGGTAGCAATCCTGAGATTACTACTTTTGAGGTCCTATGTTTTAATTTAGCTCCTTAAATTCATGTCGTAGGACCTCTTCCCTTTTTTTACCTATATCGTTGGTACCAATGTGCACCACAACAACTGGCTGTTCACCCTCCCTTTTCAGAATGTCCTGCACCCGCTCCGAGACATCCTTAACCCTTGCACCAGGGAGGCAACATATCATCCTGGAGTCTCTGTTGCGGCCGCAGAAACGCCTATCTATTCCACTTACTATCGAATCCCCTATCACTATCGCTCTCCCACTCTTTTTCCTGCCCTACTGTGCAACAGAGCCAGCCACGGTGCCATGAACTTGGCTGCTGCTGCCCTCCCCTGATGAGTCATCCCCCTCAACAGTACTCAAAACGGTGTATCTGTTTTGCAGGGGGATGACCGCAGGGGACCCCTGCACTACCTTCCTTGCACTGCTCTTCCTGCTGGTCTTCCATTCCCTAGCTGGCTGTTCTCCCTTCACCTGCGGTATGACCAACTCACTAAACGTGCTATTCACATCATTCTCAGCATCATGGATGCTCCAGAGTGAATCCATCCTCAGCTCCAACTACGCAATGCGGTCTGTCAGGAGCTGGAGGTGGATACACTTCCCGCACACGTAGTCGTCAGGGACACTGGAAGCGTCCCTGAGTTCCCACATGGTACAGGAGGAGCATAACACCTGACCGAGCTCTCCTGCCATGACTTAACCCTTAGATAGGCAACAACAATGCTAAAGTTTACTTACTGTTATAGAAGAGAAAAAAGAAAAACTTCTCACCAATCACCAGCCAATCACTTACCCCCTTGGCTGTGACGTCACCTTTTTGTTTCTTTCTACTTCTTTTTTGCCTTCTCCCTATAGCTGCACCGGCTGGGCCTTTTGCAGGCCTCTCGCCGTCCCCGGAACTCACGGCTCTCCACGCACCTCCACACGCTGTTCCCGACTGCCGCCGCATTGGGCCTTTTGTACTCTTTTTGTCTCTGTACCCCCTCCAAAGCCAGTATATCCTTCCTTAAGTAAGGTGACCAAAACTGCACGCAGTACTCCAGGTGCGGCCTCACCAATACCCTATATAGTTGCAGCAGGACCTGCCTGCTTTTGTACTCCATCCCTCTCGCAATGAAGGCCAACATTCCATTCACTTTCCTGATTACCTGCTGCACCTGCAAACTAACTTTTTGGGATTCATGCACAAGGAGGTCGCCGCTCGCCTAGGGCGCTGGACAGGACTGCTCCGAGTGCTGTCCTACAGGGGTCGAGCGCTAGTCATAAACCAGCTGGTGGCCGCAATGCTGTGGTACCGGCTGGTCACTTTGACCCCTCCCCCTGTGTTTGTCGCCAAGATACAGAAGAAGCTGGTGGACTTCTTCTGGAACAACAGGAAGCACTGGGTCTCTGCCGCGGTCTTGAGTCTCCCGCTTGAGGAGGGCGGTCAGTCGTTGGTGTGCGTCAGCGCCCAGCTCGCGACTTTCCGTCTTCAGACCCTGCAGAGATACCTTTACGTCGAGCCCCCTCCTAGGTGGTGTGCTCTGGCGAGGTATTTCTTCCGCCAGCAGCTCGACCTCAATTATGACACGCAGCTCCTGTTTGTGAACTTGGGGGGTGCCAGGACCGCCCTCCGGGAGCTGCCTGTCTTTTACAGGGAACTCATCAGGGTCTGGAACAAAGTCTCCACCAAGCGCAGCTCTCCGCCGGCTGGAGTGGCGGCCGTCCTGCAGGAACCGCTGCTCGGGAATCCGTACCTCCACGGCCGAGGCTTTATGTGGCGGTCGGAAGAGAGGGCTGTGGCTGCTGAGGTGACCAGGGTCAGGGACCTGCTCGATGGCGGAGGAGCGGGCTGGATGGCGCCAGACACGCTGGCGCGGCGCCTAAATTCTGCCAACGTCCGCCACGCGGCCGATGCCATCGAGTCGCTAAAAACAGCTCTGGGCCCTGACTCCGTTCGGTGCATCGAGGAGGCTCAAGCACGTGGGGAGATCCCGTCCGAACTGACCCCCGTCCGGACGGAATTCCTCATCGGCGCCAAACCCTGGAACCTCCCTCGGGGGCCGGCGCCTCACAACTTGAGCCACCTCGGGGAAATCCCCTCCGTGCCTTTCAGTTCCGCGCGGAGGGGTTTCCTGTACGGGCTGCTCCTGCACACCCTCAACTTTGCCATCCTCGCCGGCCGTCCGGACACGCCATGGCGCACCATCTTGCCGTCCGGAGGAGGCGGGGGTCCCCGATGGAGGGCACTCTACGCAGGGGTCCTCCCACTATTCATCGGGGACTTGGCCTGGAGGGTGGTGCACGTAGCAGTGCCGTGCAATAAATTTTTAAGCCGGTTCACGGACTCCCAGGCCGCCTGCAATTTCTGCGGTCTGGAGGAGTCCGTGTTCCATGTTTTTATTGAATGCACAAGGTTGCAGCCCCTGTTCCACTATTTGAAGGGGCTGCTCCTGAAATTCTGGCTGCACTTCAGTCCCACTCTCCTGATCTTTGGGCACCCTGTGCGGAGGGGAGCGGGTAGGTCCGAAGGCCTCCTCGTAGGACTGCTCCTGGGCACGGCCAAGGGTGCCATCAGCCGGTCCAGGCAGCGGGCGGTCGAGGGGGTCGTTCAACCTGACTGCCTGCCTCTCTTCCGCTCTTACATCCGGTCCAGGGTGTCCTTGGAGATGGAGCACGCGGTGTCCACCGGTACGCTCGCGGCCTTCCGCGAGAGGTGGGCACCGGAGGGACTGGAGTGCATCATCACGCCCGGCAACCAAATTTTAATTTGATTTTACGTTTTTAAGTTTAATTTGTTTTAATTGCCGGTGCTTTTAGTGTCCCCCTTCCCTTTTATAGGGGGCACTGGGGAAAATTGTGATTTTAGTGCCCAAAAAAAAAACAAAAAAAGAAAAACACAAAAAAAAAACACAAAAAAGGGGGAAAAAAAAAAAGGGCCTTGTAAATGTCTGGAGTGTCACCCAGGTCGGGTGGCACCGTTTAATGTTTTATGTTTTCGGAGGTAAACTCAAAAGAGTTTCATGCACAAGGACCCCCAGGTCCCTCTGCATCGCAGCATGTTGTAATTTTGTAATTTCTCCCCATTCAAATAATATTCCCTTTTACTGTTTTTTTCCCAAGGTGGATGACCTCACACTTTCCGACATTGTATTCCATCTGCCAAACCTTCGCCCATTCGCTTAACCTATCCAAATCTCTTTGCAGCCTCTCTGTGTCCTCTACACAACTCGCTTTCCCACTAATCTTTGTGTCATCTGCAAATTTTGTTACTCTACACTCTGTCCCCTCTTCCAGGTCATCTATGTATATTGTAAACAGTTGTGGTCCCAGCACCGATCCCTGTGGCACACCACTAACCACCGATTTCCAACCCGAAAAGGACCCATTTATCTCGACTCTCTGCTTTCTGTTCGCCAGCCAATTCTCTATCCATGCTAATACATTTCCTCTGACTCCGCGTACCTCTATCTTCTGCAGTAACCTTTTGTGTGGCACCTTATCGAATGCCTTTTGGAAATCTAAATACACCACATCCATTGGTACACCTCTATTCACCATGCTCGTTATATCCTCAAAGAATTCTAGTAACCACTGCTCTCTGTTCCTATCCACGTGGAACGCATTGCCTGAAAAATGGTGGAAATTACTTTCAAGAAGAAATTGGAAATGTACTTGAAAGGGAGGAGTTATGGGATTCTGGGGAAAGAGTGGGGGTGTGGGACTAATTGGACAGGTTTTCAAAAAGCCGGCACAGACTCGATGGACTGAATAACCTCCTCCTGCACTGTATGATTCCATGATTATTGGTCACTAATAAAGTAGATAAGAGATTGTCAATGGATGTTGTCTAGAGACTTCCAGAAGGCTTTCCATAGAGTGTCACACAACAGATGTGGTCCTGAGCTGTAGTTGGCCTTCTGCGACTGGTGGGTACCGGAGGGACTGGAGTGCATCATCACCCCAGCAAACAGAACTCTAATTTAATCTGCTAAGTTTCCTTTTAATTGTGGTGAAGTTCCAGTCTTTATGGGTTGTGCCCTTTAAGAAGGGGGCATCTGCTTCCCTCTGAATGGCTGATGGCGATTATCATCCACCAGTGGAATCAGAGTGAGCTGCAGTTGGAATATAAACATTAATTGAAGGCGTCAGTCACAACATTCAATAAATCTAAATTAATAAAAATGACTGGAAAAAATATTTTCCAGAGTTGACTAAATTGTGGGCGCGTCTACACTGAGTGTGACAGTTTTTAATGACACCAAGTGCTGGGGTTTCAGTTTATTTTGTTGTCCTTGCTCCAAACACATTTCACCTGCTTCCAATCACATTCTCGTTAGGTGGAAGATCAAGACATTTAATGGCGGCTGTCTCACCCAGCCTGCAGTGCGATACAGAATGTGCCACCCGACTCTCTGACACCTCCTCCTACCTCCCCCAGACCATGACCCCGCTACCCAACATCAAACCATTGTTTCCCAGACTGTCACTGATCTTAATGCCTCTGGAGATCTTCCCTCCACGGCCGCCAACCTCAAAGACCCCCAACCACGCACAGCCCGCTTCTACCTCCTTCCCAAGATCCACAAACAGGACTGCCCTGGTAGACCCATCGTTTCACCCTGATCTCAGCTCTATTTGTTCTCCCCTTGTCCAGTCTCTTCCCGCCTACATCCATGATTCTTCTGATGCCCTCCACCATTTTAACAGTTTCCAGTTTCCTGGCCCCAACCATCTCCTTTTCACCATGGATGTCCAATCCCTCTACACTTGCATCCCCCACCAGGACAGCCTGAGGGGGCTTCGCTTCTTCCTCGAGCAGAGGCCCAACCAGTCCCCATCCACCACCACCCTCCTGCGCCTGGCTGAACTTGTTTTCACATTGAACAACTTCTCCTTTGACTCCACTCACTTCCTTCAAATTATGGGAATCCTATGCCTGCTTTTTTGTGGGATATGTGGAAAATTCTTTGTTCCAGTCCTCCTCAGTTCCTTCCCTCACCTCTTCTTCTGGTACATCGATGACCGTATCGGTGCGGTTTCCTGCTCTCACCCTGAACTGGAAAATTTCATTCACTTTGCTTCCAATTTCCACCCTTCCCTTACCTTCACATGGTCCATATCTGACTCTTCCCTTCCCTTCCTTGACTTCTCTGTCTCCATTTCTGGGGATAGGCTATTGACAAACATTCAATGACTGTCTGCTGGCTGCCACAGCTACCTGGACTACAGTTCCTCCCACCCCGCTTCCTGTAAGGACTCCATTCCATTCACCCATTTCTCATCTCCGTCGCACCTGCTCTGATGATGCCACCTTCCACACTAGTGCCTCTGATATGTCCCTTTTCCCTTAACCAAGGATTCTCCTCTGCTGTGGTTAACATGGCCCTTGACCGTGTCTGTTCTATTTCCCGCCATTCTGCTCTCATCCCTTCCTTGCCCTCCCAGAACCAAGATGGGGTTCCCCTTGTCCTCACCTTTCACCCCACCAGCCTCCACATTCAATGGATCATCCTGCACCCTTTCCGCCTCCTCCAGGGTGGTCCCACAACCAATCACATCTTCCCCTCCCCTCTCAGTATTCCGAAGGGATCGCTCCCTCTGAGACATGCTGATCCACTCCACAGTCACCCCCAGCACCCCTCCCCTTTCCACGGCAACTTACCGTGCAAGCACAGGAGCTGCAACACCTGCCCTTTTACCTCCTCCATTCCCACTGTCCAGGGCCCCAAACACTTCTTCCAGGTAAAACAGTGCGATTTACTTGTACTTCTTTCAATTTATAATGTATTCCCTGCTCACAATGTGGTCTCCTCTACAATGGGGAGTTCAAACACAGATTGGGTGACTGCTTTGTGGAAAACCTCCATTCAGTCCGCGAGGGTGACCCCGAGCCTCTGGTCGCCTGTCTCCGGTCCACTCCCACTCCCACATCTCTGTCCTCGGCGTCCTACACTGTTCTAATGAAGCTGAGTACAGACTCGAGGAACAGCACCTCATCTTCTGTTTAGGCCTTCTGGACTCGACATAAGAGTTCAACAATTTCAAACCATAACTTCTGCTCATATTTTTTTTCTTTTCTGTTTTTTTGTCTTTCCCATGGCAGCTGTTGATGATTCTGCCATCTCCATTTACGCCCTATCAAGACTCATAGAAACATAGAAAATAGGAGCAGTAGTAGGCCATTCGGCCCTTCAAGTCTGCACCACCATTCAATATCATGGCTGATCCTCTATCTCAACACCATATTCCTGCTTTTCCCCATACCCCTTAATGCCTTTTGTTTCTAGAAATCAATCCATCTCCCTCTTAAATATATTCAGTGACTTGGCCTCCACAGCCTTCTGTGGTAGAGAATTCCACAGATTCACCACCCTCCAAGTGAAAAAATTTCTCCTCATCTCGGTCCTAAATTTCCTACCCCGTATCCTGAGACCTCCTTGTTCTTGACTTCCCATCCAGGAGAAACATCCTCCCCGCATCCAGTCTGTCCAACCCAGTCAGAATTTTATACGTTTCTATGAGATCCGCCCTCATTCTTCTAAACTCTAGTGAATACAGGCCTAGTCGATCCAATCTCCTCATTCGACAGTCCTGCCATCCCAGGAATCAGTCTGGTGAATCTTCGCTGCACTCCCTCTATGGCAAGTATACCCTTTCTTAGGTAAGGAGACCAAAACTGCACACAATACTCCAGATGCGGTCTCACCAAGGCCCTGTACAACTGTAGTAAAACATCCTTGCTTCTGTACTCAAATCCTCTTGCAATGAAGGCCAACATACCATTTGCCTTCCTAACTGCTTGTTGCACCTGCTTGTTTACTTTCAATGACTGGTGTACAAGGACACCCAGGTCTCTCTGTACATCGACACTTCCCAAGTCATAACCATTTAAATAATACTTTGTCCTTATGTTTTTCTTGCCAAAGTGGATAACTTCACATTTATCCACGTTATATTGCATCTGCCTTGTGTTTGCCCACTCACTCATCCTATCTAAATCGCCTTGTAGCGTCTTTGCATCCTCCTCACAATTCATAATCCCACCTAGTTTTGTGTCGTCAGCAAACTTGAAAATATTACATTTGGTTCCCTCATCCAAATCATTTATATATATATATATTGTGAATAGCTGGGGTCCAAGCACTGATCCCTGTGGTACCCCACTAGTCACTACCCACCACCCCAAAAAAGACCTGTTTATTCCTACTCTGTTTCCTGTCAGATAACCAATTTTCAATCCATGCCAATACATTACCCCCAATCCTATGTGCTTTAATTTTGCACACTAACCTCTTATGTGGGACTTTATCAAAGGCCTTCTGAAAATCCAAATACACTACATCCACTGGTTCTCCCTTATCTATTATATCAGTTACATCTTCAAAAAAGCTCCAGTAGGTTTGTCAAACGTGATTTTCCTTTCATAAATCTATGTTGACTTTGTTTAATTCCGTTGATATTATCTAAGTGTGCCGTTATCACATCCTTTATAATAGACTCTAGCATTTTTGCTACTACTGATGTCAGGCTAACCGGTCTGTAGTTCCCCGTTTTCTCTCTCCCTCCTTTTTTAAATAGTGGGGTTACATTTGACACCCTCCAATCTGCAGGAACTGATCCATAATCTAAAGAATTTTGGAAGATGACAACTAATGCATCTACTATTTCCATGGCTACCTCTTTTAGTACTCTGGGATGCAGATCATCAGGCCCTGGGGATTTATCGGCCTTCAGTCCCATTAGTTTCTCCAGCATTATTTTCTTACTAATACTCATTTCCATTAATTCCACTTGCTCACTAGACCCTTGGTTCCCTAGCATTTCTGGGAGGTTATTTGTGTCTTCTTCCGTGAAAACAGAACTGAAGTATTTATTTAATTGTTCTGCCATTTCCTTGTTTCCCATTACAAATTCTCCTGTTTCTGTCTGTAAAGGACCTACATTTGTCTTCACTAATCTTGTTTTTTTACATACTTATAGAAACTTTTGCAGACATTTTTTTATGTTCCTTGCAAGTTTCCTCTCATACTCTATTTTTCTCCACTTAATCATCTCTTAGTCCTCATCTTTTGTTTCTTACCATCTCCTTTTGCCTCGCACCATCATCCCTTTTGTTTCTTAATCTCTTCTGCCTTCCACTCTATCACAGACCTTCCCTTTTGTTCTTTCCTCACCACCCCCCCCCCCCCCCATATCCCTGCCTCTACACTTGCTTCAAATCCTGTTACAGCTCTAACTTTTTCCAATTCTGATGAAGGATTAACAAAATGTTAACACTGTTTCTCTCTCCACAGACGCTGCTAAGTTTTTCCAGCATTTTTTATTTTTATTTAAACATAAGCGTGTCCCTTACAACGGAGGCAGCACGTGCCTGGAGCAGCTGGAGGGAGTTTTGAACCTGGAACAGCAGGAGAGAGTTTTGAACCTGGAACAGCAGGAGGGAGTTTTGACCCTGGAGCAGCAGGAGGGAGTTTTGAACCTGGAACAGCAGGAGGGAGTTTTGAACCTGGAGCAGCAGGAGGGAGTTTTGAACCTGGAGCAGCAGGAAGGAGCTTTGAACCTGGAACAGCAGGAGGGAGTTTTGAACCTGGAGCAGCTGGAGGGAGTTTTGAACCTGGAGCAGCAGGAGGGAGTTTTGACCCTGGAGCAGCTCGAGTCTGGAGCCAACACAGGTCCTGTCAAGGGGACGAAATGAGAAATAAAAAGTAATAAAATTAGCACATCACAAGGATGGAGATTGTTTCTTCCAATATTAATTGAATCACTGGACAGGGAATGAATCTTAAAGAAAGCTAATAACTGATTTAATTTGCTTCAATTGCTGAGTTTCTAATTTTAACTTAATTTATAATTATGGTATATATTATTTTTGTTTAATTATAATTAATCTTTATTATAGTGATTTTACTATTGTATACTCCTTATTGTATTATTTACAATGTAATTTGAATTTTTTTTTTTTTTAAAGTGTTTTTGCCTGTCTATCTGCTGCACATTTTGGCTGCCGCTTTGGACCCGAGCCATTTACCTCTTTTTACACTTCCTTCTCATGCTTTTTCTCTCTTTCCCTCAATGGTCAATATCCAACATGCTGTAAAATTGTTGTGAAGCACCTTAGGATGTTTTACTGCGTTAAAGGCGCTATATAAATAAAAGTTATTATTTCAGGTTCAGCACGGATTAGACGTAGAGTAAAGCTCCCTCTACATTGTCCCATCTAACACTCCCAATGCAGGTACAGCACGGGGTTCGATCCAGATTAAAGCGTCCTCTACACTGTCCCATCAAACACTCCCAGGGCAGTTACAACATGTGTTAGATACAGAGTAAAGCTCCCTCTACAATGTCCCATCAAATACTCCCAGGGCAGTGTCGAGGGAACTTTACTGAGATCCATCACCTCAATGAGCACAAAAATTCACCGAAAGGGAGTAACATAAACCCAACAGCTGCTGCACAACAGAGATACTGAGGGACAGAGAGTGTTCGGGACAATGACATTTCTCACTCAATAAGGTATAAATTGATCCTGTACCTCTCCCCATTAATCCTGGGCTCCACACGGGTTGAATCCTGCTGTTTCCCTTCCTGTCACAGCACTGAGCTAAACCTAGTCCATAATGCGCAGGGCTCAGGGAGGTTGGTTGCTGGGCACTACAGTGATGTCATAAAGCAGGACCATTCAGCCCAGCGGGTCCTCTCCTTGTCCCTTTAAAGGTGGAGAGTTGGGACATCCTGTCTCAACACACATTCCCCCTGTTCATACTGAGAATCCCCAGGGAAGGCCCAAGGCCCAGAGTGTGGAACACGACTAAGGGGAAAAAAGGAGAGAAGGGGAGGTAAGTCAAGTACTAGGGAGTGAGGGACACCAAGCTTCAGGTTTAGAGCCTGTAAACTTCAGGAGGGGTAGACCGAGTTCAGTAGTTTCAGGATCCAGGGAGAGAACAAGGAGCAGATTTGGAGACTGGTGTGGATTCCAGCACAGTGAGGATGTGGGGGGAGGGAGGTTGTGTAGGGCCATGTATTAGGGGTGTAGGAGGAACAAGAGAGGAAAGGTCAGAGGAGCAATTACTGCAGCAGTGTCCATAAATAGTGAGAGAGAAGGTGGGGGTTAGAGTGGACCATGGAGAGTCTGTTAAACTGTCTGTGTGCTGTGACCAGCTTTCCTTCTGTTAAAAATAGCCTCCTGTAGCCCATTAAATTCCACCAATGTCCTTTGGTCCAGTCTCTCTTTGTAAAACATCGGCTGTTATTAAAGCTTCTTATTCTGACTCACTCACAGAGAGAAATGAGCTGCAGAACTGGCCACACTATCAGCTTTAAGGAGACATTTCCATTTGGAGATTGGATTGCCCATTGAGTTTGACTAAATTGATGTTAAAGTAACAATGCTGCTTTGCCCCGTGACAACACATCAGAATATTTCCCACAGGTTAAAATCCAATATTACAGGGACTCACTGCCCTGGATAGTTGAAGTGGACCCTGTCATATAATAGAATTTTCTGTCCTGTCATCTTGTAGATTCATCTTTTAGAATGTTGTGGGAACTCAGTTTTCAGATGGGATTTAATGACCGACTGAATCCTGCC
The DNA here is from genome assembly GCF_044704955.1 of Pristiophorus japonicus. Classification (NCBI taxonomy): domain Eukaryota; kingdom Metazoa; phylum Chordata; class Chondrichthyes; family Pristiophoridae; genus Pristiophorus; species Pristiophorus japonicus. The sequence goes on along the minus strand of NW_027254859.1, from coordinate 31,808 downwards.
AGACAGGGAGCAGATAATCAGCCTCTCCCAGTATCGATGAGTTTCCAGCTGGGATGGGGGGAACTGAACTCATTCCCACACTCCCATTTCCATGGTTTCTCCATGGTGGCGGTGTCCTCATGTTTCTCCAGGTTCAATATCCAATGGCTGATGAAATACAGGTCCCAATGAATACATTGACTGTTAGATGTTGATGGGATGTTTGGTTTAAGCTTCCCGTCTGTAAATCCTCCCTGTCTCGGCTATATACTGCTTTTCTGGACTGCAACCGTTCAAGAAAGTGGCTCACCATCACCTTCTCAAGGACAGTTAGGTATGGGCAATAAATGATGGCCTTGCCAGTGCTGCCCACATACCAGGAATTTTTTAAAAAGTTAGGAAGAAACCAGTCAGGATTGGAAAACTATTGACAAAGAATTCAAGGGGTTCTTCCATTTGGGATCGTTATTTATTTTGTCCACTCAAGGAGTTAGATAACAGACTTTCACCTGCAAATATAGAGCTGGGTTATTGGGCCGTGATGTGTTTACTTTTGTTGAGTACATTTGCTGAGTGGATTTAAATTGAAAACTAGGTTTGCAGGCATGATTCTCTATCCACACATCGAAAGTGAGGGAGATGCTGTGGGGCACACGCTAAGTCCAGTAGCTGGAAGTGATTAACAGACTGGGTTTTGTGTTTAGTGACCCCAGGCGTGTTACCGATACCATCCCTGGATACCAAGGCTAGGAGAGGCACTCTAAAGGTATGGAGATCTGGGACTTGTCCATGAGAGAAATGAAAGATATGAGAACTGAAATGATCTAGAGTTAGAAAGGAGAAAAGATCCAAAAATGGAACAGTCTGTAACAGGACACCAATTAGTCTCCTCTTACCTTGGAGATGTCAAGGACATGACACATTGTGTTTGAAACAAAGCTAATTTATTTGAAAGATATCAAAACACAAAATCCAGCCCAGTTATTGGGGTTATCAGCAGAAACAAACCCCAACTGTCAGAATGAACATGGTTCAGTCCTGGATGTGATTGTTGGGGCAGGAGAGCGGCCTCTCCCCAGTGTGAACTCACTGGAGTGTCAGAAGGTTAGATGACTGATTGAATCCTTTCCCACACACACAGCAGGTGAACAGCCTCTCCCAGTGTGAACTTGTTGGTGTCTCAGCAGGTTGGATGAGGTAGTGAATCCCTTCCCACAATCAGGGCAGATGAATGGTCTCTCCCCAGTGTGAACCCGTTGGTGTCTCAGCAGGGTGGATGACTGAGTGAATCCCTTCCCACAATCAGGGCAGATGAATGGTCTCTCCCCAGTGTGAACTCGTGTGTGCCTCAGCAGTTGGGATGACTGAGTGAATCCTTTCCCACACACAGAGCAAGTGAACGGCCACTTCCCAGTGTGAGTATGTTGGTGTGTCAGCAGATCATTTTTTATTTTAAAACTCTTCTCACAGTCAGAACATTTAAAAGGTCTCTCCCCAGTGTGAACTCGCTGGTGTGTCAGCAGGATGGATGAACGACTGAATCTCTTCCCACATACGGAGCAGGTGAACGGTCTCTCCCTAGTGTGAGTGCGTTGGTGATTCATCAGCTCATTTGTGCTTTTAAAGCTCTTCTCACAGTCAGAACATTTAAAAGGTCTCTCATCAGTGTGAAATCGCTGGTGTGTCAGCAGGTTGGATGAGTGAGTGAATCCCTTCCCACACTCTGAGCAGGTGAACGGCCTCTCCCCAGTGTGAACTCGCCGTTGTGTCAGCAGGTTGGATAACCGAGCGAATCGTTCACCACACACTGAGCAGGTGAACGGCCTCTCTCCAGTGTGAGTGCGTTGATGATTCAGCAGATCCCTTGTGCTTTTAAAGCTCTTCTCACAGCCAGAACATTTAAAAGGTCTCTTATTGGTGTGAATAAGTTGGTGAGACGTGAGGTGGGATAACTGAGTGAATCCCTTCCCACACACGGAGCAGGTGAATGGCCGCTCCCCAATGTGGATTCGCTTGTGCACTGTGAGGTGGGATGACACAGTGAATCCCTTCCCACACACTGAGCAGGTGAATGGCCTCTCCCCAGTGTGAACTCGCTGGTGTCTCACCAGGCGGGATGAGACAGTGAATCCCTTCCCACACACGGAGCAGGTGAACGGCCTCTCCCCGGTGTGAATTCGCTGGTGTTCCGTGAGCGTGGATGACTGCCTGAATCTCATTCCACAGTGAGAGCAACTGAACGGTCTCTCATCAGTGTGAATCTGCTGGTGTCTCACCAGGTGGTATGACTGAGTGAATCCCTTCCCACACACGGAGCACGTGAATGGCCTCTCCCCAGTGTGAACTCGCTGGTGATTCAGCAAAGTGGATGACTGAGTGAATCCCTTCCCACAGTCCCCACATTCCCACGGTTTCTCCATGGTGCAGGTGTCCTTGTGTCTCTCCAGGTTGGACGATCAGTTGAAGCCTCGTCCACACACAGAACACGTGTACAGTTTCTCCCCGCTGTGAATGGTGCGATGTTTTTTCAGGATGTGTAACTGGTTAAAGCTCTTTCCACAGTCAGTCAGTGTACTGGAACACTCTCACTCGGGTGTGTGTGTCTTGGTGCTTTTCCAGTCACACTGATGTTTGAAATCTTTTTCCACAAACAGAACAAACATTTCTCCTTCCACTTTCACGGTCCGATGATATTCAGGTTGCAACGAATCGAGTGACTGTCACATCTTGATGTGATGTTTGGTTTGAGTTTCCCATCTGTAAATCCTCCCCTTCTAATACCCTGTAAAAGGAGTTTACAAAAGTCATTACTGTAAGTACAGGATAGAAAGTTAGAACAGACAATTCTAATATTTATGGAACATTCTTTCCTCTCTTGTTCCCCAAAACATGTGGTCCAATCAAACAAATAACAGAAAAAATAAGCAACGAAGTCACAACAATAGCAAAGGGAACCTTCCCAACTAAATCAGGATGTTGTTACCAGTGTCTATGACACACTCTGTATGCTGAGGCGGAACATATGAAGTGTACCAATGGACACCGCATTCTCCAGGGTCACTCAGACAAGACCGCGGAAGATAGGCAGACAGCCAGAGCAACCACCCACCATGGGTCCCCCGGCCATCCTGGACCTACAAATTGCTGTTTTAGCCAGGCCCAAGGGAAGGTCCAGGAGAAGAACCAGCAGCTTGTTCACACTGTTCAGAAACCATTTAAATGTTCCGACTGTGGGAAAAGCTTTAAAACACCCAGGTAGCTGAAGGGACACCAGCGAGTTCACACTGATGAGGCCATTCAAATGTTCCGACTGTGGGAAGAGCTTTAAAAGACCCAGGAAGCTGAAGGGACACGAGCGAGTTCACTGAAGGGACACTGGGGAGAGGCCGTTCACCTGCTCCGAATGTGGGAAAGGATTCACTGAGTCATACATGCTGAAGACACCAACTTGTTCACACTGATGAGAGACCCTTTAAATGTTCTGACTGCGGGAAAGCTTTAAAAGCTCCGTGGAGCTGAAGAGACGCCAGCTCATTCACTGGTGAGAGGCTGTTCACCTGCTCCTTGTGTGGGAAGGGATTCACTCAGTCATCCACCCTCCTGTCACACCAGCTTGTTCACATGGACGAGAGACCCTTTAAATGTTCTGACTGTGGGCAGTGCTTTAAAAGCTCTAAGAGCCTTAAGAGACACCGGCGTGTTCACACTGATCATAGAATCCTACAGCACAGAAGGAGGAGCTTCGGCCCTTCATGTCTGTGCTGCCATTTTGAAAGAGCTGTCCAATTTAGTCCCCTACCCCAGCTTTATCCCCATAACCCTACAATCTTGTCCCCTTCAAGTACATGCCCAATTGCTGTTTGAAAGTTCTTATAGAACCTGATTCCACCATCCTTTCAGATGGTGCATTCCAGACCTTAACATCCCTCTGTGTGAAAATATTTCCCCGCTAGTTCTTGCGGCAATTATTTTAAATCTGTGCCCTTTGGTTACTGACCCTTTTGCCAGAGGAAACAGTTTCTCCCTACTTGCTCTATCATAACCCCTCCTAACTTTGAATACCTCTATTAGGTCTCACCTTAATCTTATCTGCTCGAAGGGGAACAATCCCAGCTTCTCCTACTCTCCACATAACTGAAGTCCGTCATCCCTGGTAACATCGTGGTAAAGCTCCTCTGTACCCTCTCCAAGGCCTTGTCATCCTTCCGAAAGTGTGGTGCCCAGAACTGTACACAAGTCTCCAGCTGAGGCTAAAACCGTGCAGCCATACAGAGCCCTGGTTAGAAACATAGAAAATAGGTGCAGGAGTAGGCCATTCGGCCCTTCGAACCTGCACCACCATTCAATAAGATCATAGCTGATCATTCACCTCAGTACCCCTTTCCTGCTTTCTCTCCATATCCCTTGATCTCTTTAGCCATGAGGGCCACATCTAAGTCCCTCTTGAATATATCTAACGAACTGGCCTCAACAACTCTGTGGTAGAGAATTCCACAGGTTCACAATTCTGAGTGAAGAAGTTTCTCCTTATCTCGGTCCTAAATGGTTTACCCCTTATCCTTAGACTATGATCCTTGGTTCTGGACTTCCCCAACATCGGGAACATTCTTCCTGCATCTAACCTGTCCAGTCCCGTCAGAATTTTATATGTTTCTATGAGATCCCCTCTCATTCTTCTAAACTCCAGTGAATACAGGCCCAATCGATCCAGTCTCTCCTCATATGTCAGTCCTGCCATCCGGGGAATCAGTCTGCAGAACCTTCGCTGCACTCCCTCAATAGCAAGAATGTCCTTCCTCAGATTAGGAGACCAAAACTGAACACAATATTCCAGGTGAGACCTCACTCACCAAGGCTCTGTACAACTGCAGCAAGACCTCCCTGCTCCTATACTCAAATCACCTATGAAGGCCAACATGCCATTTGCCTTCACCATCTGCTGTACCTGCATGCCAACTTTCAATGACTAATGCACCTCCCCCTTTCCTAATCTGCCGCCATTCAGATCGTATTCTGCCTTCATGTTTTTGCCACCAAAGTGGATAACCTCAAATTTATCCACATTATACTGCATCTGCTATGCATTTGCTCACTCACCTAACCTGTCCAAGTCACCCTGCAGCATCTTAGCATCCTCCTCACATCTCACACAGCCACCCAGCTTAGTGTCATCTGCAAACTTGGAGATACTCCACTCAATTACTTCATCTAAATCATTGATGCATTGAATAGCTGTAAATAGCTGGGGTCCCAGCACTGAGCCCTGCGACACCCCACTAATCACTGCCTGCCATTCTGAAAAGGACTTGTTTATCCCGACTCTCTACTTCCTGTCTGCCAACCAGTTCTCTATCCATGTCAATACATTATCCCCAATACCATGTGCTTTAATTTTGCACACCAATCTCTTGTGTGGGACCTTGTCAAAAGCCTTTTGAACGTCCAAATACACCACATCCACTGGTTCTCCCTTGTCCACTCTACTAGTTACATCCTCAAAAAATTCCAAAAGATTTGTCAAGCATGATTTCCCTTTCATAAATCCATGCTGACTTGGACCGATCCTGTCACTGCTTTCCAAATGCGCTGCTATTTCATCCTTAATAATTGATTCCAACATTTTCCCCATCACTGAAGTCAGGCTAACTGGTCTATAATTAGTCCCTTTCTCTCACACTCCCTTTTTAAAAAGTGGTGTTACATTAGCTACCCTCCAGTACATAGGAACCGATCCAGAGTCGATAGAATGTTGAAAAATGATCACCAATGCATTCATTATTTCTAGGGCCACTTCCTTAAGTACTCTGAGATGCAGGCACTGGAGATTTATCAGCCTTCAATCCCATCAATTTCCCTAACACAATTTCCAGACTAATAAGGATTTCCTTCAGTTCCTACTTCTCACCAGACCCCAGGTCCTCTAGTATCTCCAGAAGATTATTTGTGTCTTCCTTCGTGAAGACAGAACCAAAATATTTGTTCAATTGGTCTGCCATTTCTTTGTTCCCCATTATAAATTCACCTGATTCTGACTGCAAGGAACCTTCGTTTGTCTTCACTAATTGTTTTCTCTTCACATATCTATAGAAGCTTTTGCAGTCAGATTTTATGTTCCCAGCAAGCTTCCTCTCAAACTATTTTACCCCTCCTAATTAGACCCTTTGTCCTCCTCTGCTGAATTATAAAATTCTCCCAGTCCTCAGGTTTGCTGCTTTTTCTGGCCAATTTATATGCCTCTTCCTTGGATTTAACACTATCCTTAATTTTCCTTGTTTGCCACGGTTGAGCCACCTTCCCCATTTTATTTTTACTCCAGACAGGGATGTACAATTGTTGAAGTTCATCCATGTGATCTTTAAATGTTTGCCATTGCCTATCCGCCATCAATCCCTTAAGTATCATTCGCCAGTCTATTCTAGCCAATTCACGTCTCATACCATCAAAGTTAGAGAGTCGGAATAAACGGGTCCTTTTCAGAATGGCAGGCAGTGACTAGTGGAGTGCCGCAGGGCTCAGTGCTGGGACCCCAGCTCTTTACAATATACATTAACGATTTAGATGAAGGAATTGAGTGTAATAGCTCAGAGTTTGCGGGTGACACTAAGCTGGGTGGCGGTGTGAGCTGTGAGGAGGACGGCAAGAGGCCGCAGGGTGAATTGGACAGGTTAGGTGAGTGGGCAAATGCATGGCAGATGCAGTATAATGTGGATAAATGTGACGTTATCCATTTTGGGGGCAAAAACACGAAGGCAGAATATTATCTGGATGGTGGCAGATTAGGAAAAGAGGAGTTGCAACGAGACCTGGGTGTCATGGTTCATCAGTCACTGAAAGTGGGCATGCAGGTACAGCAGGCGGTGAAGAAGGCAAATGGCATGTTGGCCTTCATAGCTAGGGGATTTGAGTATAGGAGCAGGGAGGTCTTACTGCAATTGTACAGGGCCTTAGTGAGGCCTCACCTGGAATATTGTGTACAGTTTTGGTCTCCTAATCTGAGGAAGGACGTTCTTGCTGTTGAGGGAGTGCAGCGAAGGTTCACCAGACTTATTCCAGGGATGGCTGGACTGTCATATGAGGAGAGACTGGATCAACTGGGCCTTTATTCACTGGAGTTTAGAAGGATGAGAGGGGATCTCATAGAAACATATAAGATCCTGACGGGACTGGACAGGTTAGATGCGGGAAGAATGTTCCCGATGTTGGGGGCGTCCAGAACCAGGGGACATAGCCTTAGGATAAGGGGTAGGCCATTTAGGACTGAGATGAGGAGAAACTTCTTCATTCAGAGAGTTGTTAACCTATGTAATTCCCTGCCGCAGTGAGTTGTTGATGCCAGTTCATTGGATATATTCAAGAGGGAGTTAGATATGGCCCTTACGGCTAAGGGGATCAAGGGGTATGGAGAGAAAGCAGGAAAGGGGTACTGAAGGAATAATCAGCCATGATCTTATTGAATGGCGGTGGAGGCTCGAAGGGCCGAATGGCCTACTCCTACATCTATTTTCTATGTTTCTATGTTACCTTTCCTTAAGTTCAGGACCTTCATCTCTGAATTAACTGTGTCACTCTCTATCTTAATAAAGAATTCTACCATATTATGATCACACTTTCCCAAGCGGCCTCGCACATCAAGATTGCTAATTAGTCCTTTCTCATTACACATCACCCAGTCTAGGATGGCCAGCCCTCTAGTTGGTTCCTCGACATATTGGTTTGGAAAACCATCCCTAATACACTACAGGAAATTCTTCGCCACCGTATTGCTACCAGTTTAGTTTGCCCAATCTATATGTAGATTAAAGTCGCCCATGATAACTGCTGTACCTTTTTGCACGCATCCCTAATTTCTTGTTTGATGCTGTCCCCAACCTTATTTCTACTGTTTGCTGGTCTGTACACAACTCCCACTAGCGTTTTCTGTCCTTTGCTATTCCGCAGCTCCACCCATACAGATTCTACATCATCCAAGCTAATGTCTTTCCTTACTATTGCGTTAACTTCCTCTTTACCAGCAAAGCTATCCCACCACCTTTTCCTTTCTGTCTATCCTTCCTAAATGTTGAATACCCCTGGATGTTGAGTTCCCAGCCATGGTCACCCTGGAGCCATGTCTCCGTGATGCCAAATATATCATATTCATTAATTTCTGCCTGTGCAGTTAATTCATCCTCCTTATTATGAATACTCCTCGCATTGAGGCACAGATCCTTCAAGCTTGTCTTTTTAAACACACTTTGCCCCTTTAGAATTTTGCTGTAATGTGGCCCTTTTTGATTTTTGCCTTGGGTTTCTCTGCCCTCCTCTTTTACTTTTCTTCTTTCTATCTTTTGCTTCTGCCCCCATTCTACTTCCCTCTATCTCCCTGCATAGGTTCCCATCCCCCTGCCATATTAGTTTAACCCCTCCCCAACAGCACTAGCAAACACTCCCCCAAGGACATTGGTTCTGGTCTTGCCCAGGTGCAGACCATCCTGTTTGTAATGGTCCCACCTCCCCCAGAACCGGTTCCAATGTCCCAGGAATTTGAATCCCTCCCTTCTGCACCACTCCTCAAGCCACATACTCATCTTCGCTATCCTGCGATTCCCCCTCTGACTAGCATGTGGCACTGGTAGCAATCCTGAGATTACTACCTTTGAGGTCCTACTTTTTAAATTTAACTCCTAGCTCCTTCACCTTGTAGGACCTCATCCCGCTTTTTACCTGTATCGTTGGTACCTATATGCACCACGACAACTGGCTGTTCACCCTCCCCCTCCAAAATGTCCTGCAACCGCTCCGAGACATCCTTGACCCTTGCACCAGGGAGGCAACATTCCATCCTGGAGTCTCGATTGCGGCCGCAGAAACGTCTATCTATTCCCCTTACAATAGAATCACCTCCCACTATAGCTCTCCCACTCTTTTTCCTGCCCTCCTGTGCAGCAGAGCCACCCACGGTGCCTTGGACTTGGCTGCTGCTGCCCTCCCTGGATGAGTCGCCCCCCCAGCAGTACCCAAAACGGTGTATCTGTTTTGGAGGGGGATGACCGCAGGGGACCCCAGCACTACCTTCCTTCCACTGCTCTTCCTGGTGGTCTACCATTCCCTATCTGTCTGTGTCACCTTTACCTGCAGTAAGACCAACTCACCAACGTGCTATTCACGGCATCCTCAGCATCATGGATGCTCCAGAGTGAATCCAGGTGATGCTAGATCAATTGTTAAATCTGAGATTGATAATTTATTTTTTGAAAACCATCATGGGATATGAACCAAAGATGGGTGTGCAGTTAGGTCGCAGATCAGCCCTGATCTCATTGAATGATAGAACAGGCTTGAGGGGCTGAATAGCCTACTCCTGTCCTATGATCCTAACTAGTGATTTGTAAATGTTTAGTGTAACTTCCATTGTATTCAATGGCCCTATTTGTAAAGCCAAGTACCTCATATACTTTCTGAACTGCCTTACCAACTTGTCGTTGCACTTTCAACGATTTGTGAATATGCACCCTCAGGTCCCTCTGTCTTGAACCCCCTCAAAATATTGCCAGTTAGATTATACTGTTATCCATGTTGTTTCTCCAAAAGTGCATCACTTCACACTTATCCGCATTTTATTGCATCTGCCATTTGTCTGACCATTTCACCATTCTGTCTATGTCCTCCTGACGTCTGCTACTATCATGCTCACGATTTACAATGTTGCCAAGTTTTGTTTCATCCGTAAACTTCAAAATTGTACACCCAAACCCAAGTCCAGGTCATTTATATATCACAGATAGATAGATTTTTAATCAATAAGGGAATTAAGGGTTACGGGGACCGGCCGCATAAGTGGAGCTGAGTCCACGGCCAGATCAGCCATGATCTTATTGAATGGCGGAGCAGGCTCGAGGGGCTAGATGGCCTACTCCTCTTCCTAATTCTTATGTTCTTATAACAAGAAAAGCGATGGTGCTAATACGAACCCCTGGGAACCCCACCACATACTTCCCTCCAGTCAGAAACATATCCATTCAGCCTCCTATGCATTAGCCAATTATATACTCAAATTACCAGCATCCAGGCCCAGCGGGAGATCGAGAGCCAGCGGCAGTTGGTGAGAGGCGGGAGCGGCCTATAAAAGGCCCAGCTTGTGCAGCTACAGCGGGAGAGAAAGCAAAATAGAAGTAGAAAGGAATCAAAAGGTGACGTCACAGCCAATGGGGTAAGTGATTGGTGAGTAGCTTTTCTTTTTATTTTTTATATCAGTAAGTGAACAGTAACATTGTTATTACCAATTTAAGGGTATCTAAGGGTTAAGTCATGGCAGGAGAGATCGGTCACGTGATATGCTCCTCCTGTACCATGTGGGAACTCAGGGACACTTCCGGTGTCCCTGACGACCACGTGTGAGAGAAGTGTGGCCGCCTCGAGCTCCTGACGGTCCGCGTTGCGGAATTGGAGCTGAGGGTGGATTCACTCTGGAGCATCCACGATGCTGAGAATGACGTGAGTATCACGTGTAGTGAGTTGGTCTTATCGCAGGAGAAGGGTCCACAGCCAGATAGAGAATGGAAGACCAGCAGGAAGAGCACTGCAAGGAAGGTAGTGCAGGGGTCCCTGTTGTCATCCCCCTGCAAAACAGATACACCGCTTTGAGTACTGTTGGGGGGGGGGGTGATGACTCATCAGGGGAGGGCAGCAGCAGCCAAGTTCATGGCACCGTGGCTGGCTCTGCTGCACAGGAGGGCAGGAAAAAGAGTGGGAGCGCGATAGTGATAGGGGATTCAATGGTGAGGGGAATAGATAGGCGTTTCTGCGACCGCAACCGAGACTCCAGGATGGTATGTTGCCTCCCTGGTGCAAGGGTCAAGGATGTCACGGAGCGGGTGCAGGACATTCTGAAATGGGAGGGAGAACAGCCAGTTGTCGTGGTGCACATTGGTACCAATGACATAGGTAAAAAAAGGGATGAGGTCCTACGAAACGAATTTAAGGAGCTAGGAGCTAAATTAAAAAGTAGGACCTCAAAAGTAGTAATCTCGGGATTGCTACCAGTGCCACCACGTGCTAGTCAGAGTAGGAATCGCAGGATAGCACAGATGAATACATGGCTTGAGCAGTGGTGCAGCAGGGAGGGATTCAAATTCCTGGGGCATTGGAACCGGTTCTGGGGGAGGTGGGACCAGTACAAACCGGACAGTCTGCACCTGGGCAGGACCGGAACCAATGTCCTAGGGGGAAGTGTTTGCTAGTGCTGTTGGGGAGGAGTTAAACTAATATGGCAGGGGGATGGGAACCAATGCAGGGAGACAAAAGCAAAAGACAGAAAGGAGATGAGGAAAAGTGGAGGGCAGAGAAACCCAAGGCAAAGAACAAAAAGGGCCACTGTACAGCAAAATTCTAAAAGGACAAAGGGTGTTAAAAAAACAAGCCTGAAGGCTTTGTGTCTTAATGCAAGGAGTATCCGCAATAAGGTGGATGAATTAACTGTGCAAATAGATGTTAACAAATATGATGTGATTGGAATTGCGGAGACGTGGCTCCGGGATGGTCAGGGCTGGGAACTCAACATCCAGGGGTATTCAACATTCAGGAAGGATAGAATAAAAGGAAAAGGAGGTGGGGTAGCATTGCTGTTTAAAGAGGAGATTAATGCAATAGTTAGGAAAGACATTAGCTTGGATGATGTGGAATCTATATGGGTAGAGCTGCAGAACACCAAAGGGCAAAAAACGTTAGTGGGAGTTGTGTACAGACCTCCAAACAGTAGTAGTGATGTTGGGGAGGGCATCAAACAGGAAATTAGGGGTGCATGCAATAAAGGTGCAGCAGTTATAATGGGTGACTTTAATATGCACATAGATTGGGCTAGCCAAACTGGAAGCAATACGGTGGAGGAGGATTTCCTGGAGTGCATAAGGGATGGTTTTCTAGACCAATATGTCGAGGAACCAACTAGGGGGGAGGCCATCTTAGACTGGGTGTTGTGTAATGAGAAAGGACTAATTAGCAATCTCATTGTGCGAGGCCCCTTGGGGAAGAGTGACCATAATATGGTGGAATTCTGCATTAGGATGAAGAATGATACAGTTAATTCAGAAACCATGGTCCAGAACTTAAAGAAGGGTAACTTTGAAGGTATGAGGCGTGAATTGGCTAGGATAGATTGGCGAATGATACTTAAGGGGTTGACTGTGGATGGGCAATGGCAGACATTTAGAGACCGCATGGATGAATTACAACAATTGTACATTCCTGTCTGGCGTAAAAATAAAAAAGGGAAGGTGGCTCAACTGTGGCTATCTAGGGAAATCAGGGATAGTATTAAAGCCAAGGAAGTGGCATACAAATTGGCCAGAAATAGCAGCGAACCTGGGGACTGGGAGAAATTTAGAACTCAGCAGAGGAGGACAAAGGGTTTGATTAGGGCAGGGAAAATGGAGTACGAGAAGAAGCTTGCAGGGAACATTAAGGCGGATTGCAAAAGTTTCTATAGGTATGTAAAGAGAAAAAGGTTAGTAAAGACAAACGTAGGTCCCCTGCAGTCAGAATCAGGGGAAGTCATAACAGGGAACAAAGAAATGGCAGGCCAATTGAACAAGTACTTTAGTTCAGTATTCACTAAGGAGGACACAAACAACCTTCCGGATATAAAAGGGGTCGGAGGGTCTAATAAGGAGGAGGAACTGAGGGAAATCTTTATTAGTCGGGAAATTGTGTTGGGGAAATTGATGGGATTGAAGGCCGATAAATCCCCAGGGCCTGATGGACTGCATCCCAGAGTACTTAAGGAGGTGACCTTGGAAATAGCGGATGCATTGACAGTCATTTTCCAACATTCCATTGACTCTAGATCAGTTCCTATCGAGTGGAGGATAGCCAATGTAACCCCACTTTTTAAAAAAGGAGGGAGAGAGAAAACAGGGAATTATCGACCGGTCAGCCTGACCTCAGTAGTGGGTAAAATGATGGAATCAATTATTCAGGATGTCATAGCAGCGCATTTGGAAAATGGTGACATGATAGGTCCAAGTCAGCATGGATTTGTGAAAGGGAAATTATGCTTGACAAATCTTCTGGAATTTTTTTGAGGATGTTTCCAGTAAAGTGGACAAAGGAGAACCAGTTGATGTGGTATATTTGGACTTTCAGAAGGCTTTCGACAAGGTCCCACACAAGAGATTAATGTGCAAAGTTAAAGCACATGGGATTGGGGGTAGTGTGCTGACATGGATTGAGAACTGGTTGTCAGACAGGAAGCAAAGAGTAGGAGTAAATGGGTACTTTTCAGAATGGCAGGCAGTGACTAGTGGGGTACCGCAAGGTTCTGTGCTGGGGCCCCAGCTGTTTACGTTGTACATTAATGATTTAGACGAGGGGATTAAATGTAGTATCTCCAAATTTGCGGATGACACTAAGTTGGGTGGCAGTGTGAGCTGCGAGGAGGATGCTATGAGGCTACAGAGTGACTTGGATAGGTTAGGTGAGTGGGCAAATGCATGGCAAATGAAGTATAATGTGGATAAATGTGAGGTTATCCACTTTGGTGGTAAAAACAGAGAGACAGACTATTATCTGAATGGTGACAGATTAGGAAAAGGGAAGGTGCAACGAGACCTGGGTGTCATGGTACATCAGTCATTGAAGGTTGGCATGCAGGTACAGCAAGCGGTTAAGAAAGCAAATGGCATGTTGGCCTTCATAGCGAGGGGATTTGAGTACAGGGGCAGGGAGGTGTTGCTACAGTTGTACAGGGCCTTGGTGAGGCCACACCTGGAGTATTGTGTACAGTTTTGGTCTCCTAACTTGAGGAAGGACATTCTTGCTATTGAGGGAGTGCAGCGAAGATTCACCAGACTGATTCCCGGGATGGTGGGACTGACCCATCAAGAAAGACTGGATCAACTGGGCTTGTATTCACTGGAGTTCAGAAGAATGAGAGGGGACCTCATAGAAACGTTTAAAATTCTGACGGGTTTAGACAGGTTAGATGCAGGAAGGATGTTCCCAATGTTGGGGAAGTCCAGAACCAGGGGTCACAGTCTAAGGATAAGGGGTAAGCCATTTAGGACCGAGATGAGGAGAAACTTCTTCACCCAGAGAGTGGTGAACCTGTGGAATTCTCTACCACAGAAAGTAGTTGAGGCCAATTCACTAAATATATTCAAAAGGGAGTTAGATGAAGTCCTTACTACTCGGGGGATCAAGGGGTATGGCGAGAAAGCAGGAAGGGGGTACTGAAATTTCATGTTCAGCCATGAACTCATTGAATGGCAGTGCAGGCTAGAAGGGCTGAATGGCCTGCTCCTGCTCCTATTTTCTATGTTTCTATCCCTTCAATTCCCTGTGCTTCTATTTTCCGATTAACTCACTTATGTGGTACTTTATCAAATGCCTTTTGAAAGTCCATATACACAACATCTACTGCACTACCTTCATCAACCTGAGACTCATAGAATCATGGAAAATTACAGCATGGAAGGAGGCCATTTCAGCCCATCGTGTCCACGTCGGCTGACCAAGAGCTATCCATCTATCCAGCTCTTGGTCCGTTGCCTTGTAGGTTGCAGCACTTCAAGTGCACATCCAAGCAATTTTTAAAATTTGGTGAGGGTTCCTGCCTCTTCCACCCTTTCAGGCAGTGAGTTCCAGACCGCCACCACCCTCTGGGTGAAGACATTTCCCCTCATATCTCCTTTAAACCTTCCCCCAATTACTTTAAATCTATGCCTCCTGGTTGTTGCCCCATCTGCTGATGGAAACAAGTCCTTCAAATCAATTTTATCTCGGTCCCTCATAATTTTATACATCTCAATTAGGTCTCCCCTCATCCTTCTGTGTTCCAAATAAAACAACCGCAGCTTATCCAATCTTCCTTTATAGCTAAAATTCTCCAGTCCATACAACATCCTCATAATTCTCCTCTATACCTTTTATAGTGTAATCACATCTTTCCTGTAATGTGGTGACCAGAACTGCACGCAGTACTCCAGCCGTGGCCTAACCAGTGTTTTACACAGTGCTGGAAGGTGGGATGAGGCTGGGTAGCTCTTTTTCGACCAACACGGACACAAGGGGCCAAATGACCTCCTTCTGTGTCGTAATTTTTTATGATTGTATGAGTAAGATTATGAAAGGGTTTGATAGGGTAGGTGTAGAGAAAATGCTTCTACTTGTGGGGGAGACCAGAGCTCGAGGCCATGAATTTCTGTAGTCCCTTTAACATAGTGAAACGTTGTAAGGCACTTCACAGGAGCATTGTGAGATAATAGAGCCGCATAAGTAGAAATTCGTGTAAATGACCAAAAGCTTGGTCAAAGAGGTAGGTTTTAAGGAGCATCTTGAAGGAGGAAAGAGAGGTAGAGAGAGGTGAAGAGGTTTAGGCAGGGAGTTCCAGAGCTTGGGGCCTAGGCAACAGAAGGCACGGCCACCAATAGTTGAGCGATTATAATCAGGGATGCTCAAGAGGGCAGAATTAGAGGAACAGATATCTCAGGGGGTTGTGAGGTTGATTACAGAGATAGGGAGGGTCGAGGCCATGGAAGGATTTGAAAATAAGGATGAGAATCTTGAAATCGAGGCATTGTTTAACCAAAAACCAATGTAGGTCAGCGAGCACAGGGGTGATGAGTGAACGGGACTTGGAGTTAGGAAAGGGGCAGCTGAATTTTGGATCATAGAAATTTACAGCATGGAAGGCCATTTTGACCCATTGCGTCCATTCCAGTCGACAACAGGAAACAGGTCCTTCATATCAACTTTATCGAGGCCCCTTATAATTTTATACACCTCAATCAGGTCTCCTATTAACCCTCTGTTACTTCATCAAAGAACTCAATAAGGTTAGTCAGACACAATTTGCCTTTAACAAATCCATATTGGCTGCCCCTTATTAATCCATGCTTCTCCAAGTGAGAATTAATTTTGTCCTTGACAAAGGTCTCGAGTCATTCACGCACCACTTACGTTAGAGTGATTGGCCTGTAGTTACCAGATTTAGCCCTCTCCCTTTTTATAAACAGGGATATAATATTTGTAATCCTCCAGTTCTCTGCCATCACTCCCATAATCCACTTCCATCTTTCCTCCTTATGAGAATATGCTTGGTTTGTACCCGGTGTCACATTTTGTTTAATAATGCTCCCGTGAAGCACGTTGGGACCTTTAAGATACTGTATAAATACAAGTTGTTGTTGTCTGAACTGACAATACATTGCGCAGAAGTAAAATATAGTATTTTTAGTCCTAAATATTAAATATTTTGTTCCACAGAAGCATGGGACGTGTATGTTTTTATTCATGAATTTAAAAAGTCTATATTAAAATCTGAGCCGGTGGGTTGTGAGCCCAAGAGCCTTGTGTCCAATAAGGACAATAAATGCCCCCAGCCTCCCCTGGCCCTGATGGCCGCCGGGGTGGCAGCTCCCGGGGGAGCTCCTCTGCTGAATAACTTTATCCCTTGCCGTCTGTTGCCATCCGACACCCTTTCTCCCAGAATCTCCCCGCTTTAAGCTCTCCCTGGCCCCAATAGGGGGCACATTTCTTACCGCTTAAGCACAAATCCATGCTGCAAGGGCAGTTACCTGAGCACACTGCCCATCCCCCAAACATGCCTGTTCTTCACCTCCATCAGTTAGTGCGGGATCTCCACCTCCATCAGTGAGTGCGGGATCTCCACCTCCATCAGCGAGTGCGGGATCTCCACCTCCATCAGCGAGTGCGGGATCTCCACCTCCATCAGTGAGTGCAAGATCCCCACCTCCATCAGTGAGTGCGGGATCCCCACCTCCATCAGTGAGTGCGGGATCTCCACCTCCATCAGTGAGTGCGGGATCTCCACCTCCATCAGTGAGTGCGGGATCTCCACCTCCATCAGTGAGTGCGGGATCTCCACCTCCATCAGTGCGTGCAGGATCTCCACCTCCATCAGTGAGTGCGGGATCCCCACCTCCATCAGTGAGTGCAGGATCCCCACCTCCATCAGTGAGTGCGGGATCCCCACCTCCATCAGTGAGTGCGGGATCTCCACCTCCATCAGTGAGTGCGGGATCTCCACCTCCATCAGTGAGTGCGGGATCCCCACCTCCATCAGTGAGTGCGGGATCTCCACCTCCATCAGTGAGTGCGGGATCCCCACCTCCATCAGTGAGTGCGGGATCCCCACCTCCATCAGTGAGTGCGGGATCCCCACCTCCATCAGTGAGTGCGGGATCTCCACCTCCATCAGTGAGTGCGGGATCCCCACCTCCATCAGTGAGTGCGGGATCTGCACCTCCATCAGTGAGTGCGGGATCTCCACCTCCATCAGTGAGTGCAGGATCTCCACCTCCATCAGCGAGTGCGGGATCTCCACCTCCATCAGTGAGTGCGGGATCTCCACCTCCATCAGTGAGTGCAGGATCCCCACCTCCATCAGTGAGTGCCACCTCCATCAGTGAGTGCAGGATCCCCACCTCCATCAGTGAGTGCGGGATCTCCACCTCCATCAGTGAGTGCGGGATCTCCACCTCCATCAGTGAGTGCAGGATCTCCACCTCCATCAGTGAGTGCGGGATCTCCACCTCCATCAGTGAGTGCAGGATCTCCACTCAAACCCATCTTTAACCCGCCGCACTTTCCTGCTGCCCAGCCCGTGCTCCCCCGCCAGTTGTGGCCGGCCCAGCGGCTCCTCGCGGACACCATCGGCGTCCGGGGAGCTCCCGCCCAACTCACAGCGGACCACTGCACTGCTCCAGGCGGCCCCCGGGATCTCAGCGGCCGGCGGTGAGCCTTTGACCAACTGCCAAAGCCGCTTTGGGCCGAGCTCCCGCGCGAGCCCTTCCTCCGGCCGCATCCTGACCAACGGACGGCCCAACTCGCGCCCTGCGGCTCAGCCAATCAGCGGCGCAAGTCCCGCCCCTCTGGCTCCCCGATTGGCTGGAGGTCCCGCCGCCGGCTCGTCCTCCAGCCCCGACCTGCTCGCTCCCAATTGGACGAAAGCTCCTCCAGCCCCGCCCTACTCGCTTCCCCCATTGGTCGGAAGCTCCCGTCAATCAGGCTGTGGGAGCGGGTCACGTTTCCCTTGAGCGCGCTCCGCCAAACTGACCAAGCACAGCGCGGGGCCCGGATGGACGGACTCAGGTTTGGATTTCCCTTTATTCGCTCCCTATCCCCCCTCCCTCCCCCCGCTCGATTCTCTACCCAATCCGAGCGGAGAAAACTCACTGCGCGTCACCGATCGCTGCTCTGTCACGGACAGAAAGGCCTTTCCCCGGAAGGCTCAGCGTCGAGTCCGTACCACAGCATCCGAGCAGCACCGAGTGGTGATGGGGCGGGTGGTGTTTTCTGGGCATGCGCGGTTATTACCGAGGGTGACCGAGAGGGGACGTTGTGGCGGACACGGTGCCGCGTGCGCATGCGCGGCTGCTGGTGAGACCTGTGACATCATAGAGTCAGAGCCAGTGACATCTCAGAAGGAGGCCATTCGACCCATCGTGTCATCGCAACAACGCTCTTCTCAATCTTCCTCGGTGCAACGCTTCAGCTCGCCTTTAACAAGCTCCATCATTGAGTGCAGGATCTCCACCTCCATCAGTGAGTGCAGGATCTCCACCTCCATCAAGCAATGTGTCCTCACACATTGCTTTCCCTCCCATCTTTATATCGTCAGCAAACTTGGCTATGTTACACTCGGTCCTTCCTCCAAGTCGTTAATATATTTTGTAAATAGTTGGGTTCCCAGCACTGATCCCTGCAGCATCCCACTGGTTACTGAATGCCAACCCGTGAATGAACCATTTATCCCTACTCTTTGTTTTATGTTCATTAGCCAATCCTCTATCCATGCTAATATATTACCCCTAACCCCGTGAACTTGTATCTTGTGCAGTAACCTTTTATGTGGCACCTTGTCAAATGCCTTCTGAAAGTCCAAATACACCACATCAACTGGTTCCCCTTTATCCGCCCTGTTCATTACATCCTCAAAGAATTCTAGCAAATTTGTCAAACATGACTTCTCCTTCATATATCTATGCTAACTCTGCCTGACCGAATTTTGCTTTTCCAAAACTCCTGCTACTGCTTCTTTAATAATGGACTCCAACATCTTCCCAAGCATAGATGTGAGGCTAACTGGTCTATAGTTTCCCACTTTTTGTCTGCCTCCTTTTTTAAATAGGGGCGCTGCATTTTCAGTTTTCCAATCTGCTGGAACCTCCCCAGAATCCAGGGATGCAACCACTATCCCTGCCGCTACTTCTTTTCAGACCCTAGGATGCAAGCCATCAGGTCCAGGGGATTTATCTGCCTTTAATTCCATTATCTTACTGAGTACCACCTCCTTAGTGATTGAGATTGTGTTAAGTTTCTCCCCCCCCCCCCCCCCACATTAGTCCCTTGACTATGCACTGTTGGAATATTGTTAGTGTCCTCTACTGTACAAAATATTTGTTCAGAGTTTCTGCCATCTCCATGTTCCCCATTACTAATTCCCTGGTCTCATCCTCTAAGGGACAAACATTTACTCTAGCCATTCTTTTTTTTTTATATACCTATAGAAACTCTTGCTATCAGTTTTTATATTTTGTGCTAGTTTACTTTCATAGTCTAACTTCCCTTTCTTAATCATTTTTTTAGTCATTCTTTGTTGGCATTAAACGCTTCCCAATCTTCTGTCCTCCCACTAGTTTTGGCCATTTTGTATGCCCTTGTTTTTAATTGGATACTTTATTTCTTTAGTTAGCCACGGATGGCTATCTTTTCTCTTGCACCCGTTTCTCCTCACTGGAATATATTTTTCTTGAAAGTTGTGAAAATTCTCCTTAAATGTACGTCATCAACTGTCCTATGCGTTAATCTATTTTCCCAGTCCACTTTAGCCAACTCTGCCCTCATACCTTCATAGTCTCCTGTATTTAAGCTTAGTACGCTGGTTAGAGATCCAACTTTCTCACCCTCCATCTGAATTTGAAATTCAACCATGCTATGATCACTCATTCCAAGGGGATCCTTTACTAGGAGATTGTTTATTAATCCTGTCTCATTACAGGACCAGATCTAAAATAGCCTGCCCCCTGGTTGGTTCCGTTACATACTGCTCAAGGAACCTGTCCCTTATGCACTCCATGAACTCTTCCTCAAGGCTGCCCTCTCTATTTCCTGGTTTATGCTCCGACCAACAGAGTTGCTACTGTTAGGGGGCTTATAGATTACGCCCACCAGTGATTTTTCCCTTTATTATTCCTTATCTCCACCCAAACTGTTTCAACATCCTGATCATTTGAGCTAATATCCTTTCTCACTATTGTAGTGATTCCTTCCTTTATCAATAGAGCTACCCCAC
The DNA here is from genome assembly GCF_044704955.1 of Pristiophorus japonicus. NCBI lineage: Eukaryota > Metazoa > Chordata > Chondrichthyes > Pristiophoridae > Pristiophorus > Pristiophorus japonicus. The sequence goes on along the minus strand of NW_027254859.1, from coordinate 11,539 downwards.
CTCCTCTTCCTTATGTCTGTCCTGCTTGATTGTCAAGTACCCCTGAATATTTAATTCCCAGTCCTGATCACCTTGCAACCATGTCTCTGTAATGGCTTTCAGATCATATCCATTTATTTCAATTTGTGCCGTCAACTCATCTATTTTGTTACAAATGCTGCGTGGATTTAGACAACGTGCCTTTAAATTTGTTTTTTTACCCTTTTTTCCTGCTTGTTTCCTCTCTCCTTCAAACTCACTTTCCACATTTTTGCTTTCTAATTCCAGCTTTACTCCCCTCCCTACTGAATCTATTTTCAGGTTCCCATCCCCCTGCCAAGCTAGTTTAAAACCTCCCCAATAACACTAGCAAACCTCCCCGCGAGGATATTGGTCCCGGCTCTGTTGAGGTGCAATCCATCCGGCTTGTACAGATCCTACCTCCCCCAGAAACGGTCCCAATGCCTCAGGAATCTAAAGCCCTCCCACCTGCACCATCTCTCCAGCCACCTATTTATCTGCTCTATCTTCCTATTTCTGTTCTCACTAGCTCATGGTACTGGGATTAATCTGCAGATTACTACCTTTGAGGTCCTGCTTTTTAATCTCTCTCCTAGCTCCCTAAACTCTGCCTGCAGGACCTCATTCCTCTTTCTACCTATGTCATTGGTACTGGTATGACCACAACCTCTGGCTCTTCACCCTCTCCCCCCAGAATGCCCTGCAGCCGCTCAAAGACATCCTTGACCCTGGCACCAGGGAGGCAACATACCATCCTGGAGTCACATTTGCAGCCACAGAAACGCCTGTCTGCTCCCTTGACTACCGAATCCCCTACCACTATAGCTCTTTCATTCTTCTTCCTCCCCCCACCCCCCCCGTGCAGTTGAACCACCTGTGGTGCCGTGGATTTATCTCTGGCTGCACTCCCCAGAGCCACCATCGCCCTCACCGGTACTCAGAACAGAATACCGGTTGGAGAGCGAGATGGACTCCTCAGGGGATTCCTGCCCTGCCTGCCTAGTCTTCCTCTTCTGTCCAGGGGTCACCCACTCCCTGTCTGCCTGCACACTCTTAAGCTGCGGGGTGACCATCTCCTGAAATGTGCTATCCACGTTGCTCTCAATCACGCGGATGCACCAAGGTGATTCCAGCTGCCGCTCAAGCTCCAAAACAGAGCTCGAGTTGGTGCAGCTGGAGAAACCACCTGCACACGTGATCGTCCCGGCTGTGTGAAGCATCCAGGATTTCCCACATGCCACAAGATGTGCAATCCACGGGACTGAGCTGCCCTGCCATCCCTCTAGTTACACTCACAACTATCAAGTAGAACTAAACTCTAAACCACACACCCAGCCACTACTCAGCAAACAGCCAATTTAATTAACTGGTTGTCCTTAGATAATAAAGATCACATATATTTAATCGCAGTTCCTAACCTACAACAATGCGAAAGGTTCCTTAAAGAAAAGAAAAAATACTCTCCAATCCACCAGCCAATCACTTACTTGCTTGGCTGTGACATCACACTTCGATTTAGATTTTTTTTACTTTCTGTCCCTGCTGCAGCTCCCCCGCCCGCTCAGGTCTCGCGATGCTGTCCTCCTCCCGATCGGCCGCTGCTCCAAGCTGCCGCTGCCCTTTGTACTCCCCCGCCCGTTCAGGTCTCGCGATACTGGCCTCCTCCCGATCGGCCGCTGCTCCAAGCTGCCGCTGCCCTTTGTACTCCCCCGCCCGTTCAGGTCTCGCGATGCTGGCCTCCTCCCGATCGGCCGCTGCTCCAAACTGCCGCTGCCCTTTGTACTCCCCCGCCCGCTCAGGTCTCGCGTTGTTGGCCTCCTCCCGACACGCTCAATGACCCAGCCTCCACAGCTCTCTGGGGCAGAGAATTCCACAGATTTACGACTCACTGAGAGAAGAAATTTCCTCTCATCTCAGTTCTAAATGGGCGACCCCTTATTCTGAAACTAAAGCCCCTCGTTCTGGATTCCCCCACGAGTGGAAACATCCTCTCTGCATCTATGAGAGTCTGGGCCTTACATTAAACATCCATAAGACAAAGGTCTTCTACCAACCTGCCCCCGCCACAAACCACTGCTCCCCCGAGATTATCACGATCCACGACAAGACCTTGGACAATTTGGACCACTTTCGATACCTCGGGAGTCTACTGTCAGCAAGGCCAGACATCAATGGTGAAGTCCTACACCACCTTCATTGTGCCAGTGCAGCCTTCGGTCGCCTGACGTAAAGAGTGTTCGAACAACAGGATCTCAAACTTGGCACCAAGCTCATGGTCTACAGAGCAGTAGTGATACCCGCCCTCCTATATGCTTCAGAGTCATGGACTAAGTACAGTAGACACCTCAAGGCACTGGAGAAGTACCACCAACGCTGCCTCTGCAAAATACTGCAAATCCATTGGCAGGATAGGCGCACCATCATCAGTGTTCTCGCTCAGGCCAATGTCCCGAACATCGAGGCATTGACCATTGCTTGATCAGCTCCGATGGATGGGCCACATTGTCCGCATAACCGATACAAAACTCCCGAATCAAGCACTCTACGGCAAGTGAGTCCCAGGAAGAAAAAGAAAGTGATTCAAGGACACCCTCAAAGCCTCCTTGAAAAAATGTAACATCCCCACCGACTCTTGGGAATCTCGGGCCCAAGGACACGCAAAGTGGAGGAGAAGCATTCGAGAAGGCCTAAGCCTAACCCTTTGTCATGAGCACATGGAAGCCAAATACAAACAGTGGAAGGAGCGTGCGACAAACTAAGCACCCCACCCACCCGTCCCTTCAACCAACACCTGCCCCACCTGTGACAGAGACTGGAGATCCCACATAGGACTCATTAGTCACCTTAGAACTCGTATTGGTGTGGGGCAAGTCTTCCTCGACTCCGGGAGGCTGCCGAAGAAGAAGAATTTCCAGCTCTTGGTCACTAGCCTTGTAGGTTACAGCACTTCAAAAGAAACAAAGACTTACATTTATATAGCACCTTTCACCAGATGTCTCAAAGCCCTTTACAGAGAATTAAGTACTTTTGGAGTTTAGTCACTGTTGTAATGTGGGAAACGCGGCAGCCAGTTTGCACACAGCAAGCTCCCACAAACAGCAATGTGATAATGACCAGATAATCTGTTTTTGTTATGTTGATTGAGGGATAAATATTTGCCAGGACATTGGGGATAACTATTCAAGTAGTGCAATGGGATCTTTTACGTCCACTTGAAAGAGCAGACAGGACCTCAGTTTAACGTCTCATCTGAAAGACGGCACCTCCGACAGTGCAGCACTCCCTCAGCACTGCACTGGAGTGTCAGTCTAGATTTATGTGCTCAAGTCCCTGGAGTGGGACTTGAACCCACAACCTTCTGACTCAGATGCAAGTGTGCTACCCAATAAGCCAAAGCTGACCGCTCTTCGAAGGGAAATAGGTCCTCCCGATCCACTCTATCTAGGCCCTTCATAATTTTATACACCTTTAAACCTTCTACCAATTACTTTAAAGCTATGCTCCCCAGTTATTGACCCCTGTGCTAAGGGAAATGAGTCCTTCCTATCCATTCTATCTAGGCCCCTCAAGTGCATATCCAGGTACATTTAAATGCTATGAGGGTTTCTGCCTCTATCACCCTTTCAGACTCACTCCTCAAATCCCCTCTAAACCTTTGACTAATTACATAGAAAATAGATGCAGGAGTAGGCCATTCGGCCCTTTGAGCCTGCACCACCATTCAATATAATCATGGCTGATCATGCAACTTCAGTACCCCATTCCTGCTTTCTCTCCATACCCCTTGATCCCTTTAGACGTAAGGGCCACATCTAACTCCCTTTAGACTATATCGAACGAACTGGCCTCAACAATTTTCTGTGGTAGAGAATTCCACAGGTTCGCAATTCTCTGAGTGAAGAAGTTTCTTCTCATCTCGGTCCTAAATGGCTTACCCCTTATCCTTAGACTGTGACCTCTGGTTCTGTGCATCTCCAACATCGGGAACATTCTTCCTGCATCTAACCTGTCCAATCCCGTCAGAATTGTATATGTTTCTGTGAGATCCCATCTCATTCTTCTAAATTCCAGTGAATATAAACCTAGTCGACCCAGCCTTTCTTCATATGTCAGCCCTGTCATCCCAGGAATCAGTGTGGTGAACCTTCGCTGCACTCCCTCAATAGCAAGAATGTCCTTCCTCAGATTAGGAGACCAAAACTGGACACAATATTCAAGGTGTGGCCTCACCAACATCCTGTACAACTGCAGTAAGACCTCCTGCTCCTATACTCAAATCCTCTCGCTATGAAGGCCAACATGCCATTTGCTTTCTTAACCGCCTGCTGTACCTGCATGCCAACATTCAATGACTGATGTACTATGACACCTAGGTCTCATTGCACCTCCCCTTTTCCTAATCTGTCACCATTCAGATAATATTCTGCCTTCCTGTTTTTGCCACCAAAGTGGATAACCTCACATTTATCTACATTATACTGCATCTGCCATGCATTTGCTCACTCACCTAACCTGTCCAGGTTACCCTGCAGCCTCTTAGCATCCTCCTCACAGCTCACACTGCCACCTAGTTTAGTGTCATCTGCAAACTTGGAGATATTACACTCCATTCCTTCGTCTAAATCATTGATGTATATTGTAAGTAGCTGGGGTCCCAGCACTGAACCTTGCGGTACCCCACTAGTCAGTGCCTGCCATTCTGAAAAGGACCCATTTACTCATACTCTTTGCTTCCTGTCTGCCAACCAGTTCTCAATCCACATCAGCACATTACCCCCAATCCCATGTGCTTTAACTTTGCACATTAATCTCTTGTGTGGGACCTTGTCGAAAGCCGTCTGAAAGTCCAAATACACATCAATTGGTTCTCCCTTGACCACTCTACTGGAAACATCCTCAAAAAATTCCAGCAGATTTGTCAAGCATGATTTCCCTTTCACAATTCCGTGCTGACTTGGACCTATCATGTCACCTCTTTCCAAATGCGCTGCTATGACATCCTGAATAATTGATTCCATCATTTTACCCACTACCGATGTCAGGCTGACCGGTCTATAATTCCCTGTTCTCTCTCTCCCTCCTTTTTAAAAAAAGTGGGGTTATATTGGCTACCCTCCACTCCATAGGAACTGATCCAGAGTCAATGAAATGTTGGAAAATGACTGTCAATGCATCCGCTATTTCCAAGGCCACCTCCTTAAGTACTCTGGGATGCAGTCCATCAGGCCCTGGGGATTTATCGGCCTTCAATCCCATCAATTTCCCCAACACAATTTCCCGACTAATAAAGATTTCCCTCAGTTCCTCCTTACTAGACCCTCTGACCCCTTTTATATCCGGAAAGTTGTTTGTGTCCTCTTTAGTGAATACCAAACCAAAGTACTTGTTCAATTGGTCTGCCATTTCTTTGTTCCCCATTATAACTTCCCCTGATTCTGACTGCAGGGGACCTATGTTTGTCTTTACTAACCTTTTTCTCTTTACATATCTGTAGAAGCTTTTGCAGTCCGTCTTAATGTTCCTTGCAAGCTTCCTCTCGTACTCTATTTTCCCTGCCCTAATCAAACCCTTTGTCCTCCTCTGCTGAGTTCTAAATTTCTCCCAGTCCCCGGGTTCGCTGCTATTTCTGGCCAATTTGTATGCCACTTCCTTGGCTTTAATACTATCCCTGATTTCCCTTGATAGCCACGGTTGAGCCATCTTCCCTTTTTTATTTTTACTCCAGACAGGGATGTACAATTGTTGTAGTTCATCCATGCGGTCTCTAAATTTCTGCCATTGTCCATCCACTGTCAACCCCTTAAGTATCATTCGCCAATCTATCCTAGCCAATTCACGCCTCATACCTTCAAAGTTACCCTTCTTTCAGTTCTGGACCATGGTCTCTGAATTAACTGTTTCATTCTCCATCCTAATGTAGAATTCCACCATATTATGGTCACTCTTCCCCAAGGGGCCTTGCACAACGAGATTACTAATTCATCTAGCAGCGTAATGTCAGCGAGTGGTGATTGATTGCCCTGGGAACCAACAGGAAGAGAGGTCAGAGGCCGGAGGGCCCAGGGAGCAGCGTGTTCTGCAACCAATCGCGGTGCTTGAGGGATGGATCCTGAGTCGGCCTGTCAGCTGAGTCAGTGAGAACCCCTGTTAAACAATTCATTTTTAAAAAGTTAAATCAAGATTTATTTTGTCAACCAAACAGTTTAACATTTGTCAGTATTTTGTTTTCCTGGAGTTCCTATTATAAGTTTCAGACACTTCATTGCCATGTGGACCAAGTGTTTGAAGATCATTCAATTCCCTCTCTACATGTCACTGTTAGTTAAAGGGACAGAGATTGATTTCCTCTCATTGTACATCTGTCATCGTTAAAGTAACATCCTTCCTGTTAGTGAGTCACAGTCTGCACTGGGGGAGACGGCTGGTGGCTTCAGCTTTTAAAATTCTCATCCTCTTGTTCAAATCCCTCCAAGGCCTCACCCCTCCCTATCTCTGTAACCTCCTCCAGCCCACCAACCCTCTTAATAAGGAGGAACCATTTTCAGTGTCAGAAGGGTCGGTAACCAGAGGGACAGATTTAAGGTGTTTGGCCAATGAACCAAATGCTACATGAGGGGACAAATTAAGCAGTGAGATGTTATGACCTGGAACGCACTGCCTGAAAGGGTGGTGGAAGCAGATTCACCAGTAACTTCTTTAGGTGACTCTTTGTGCTCATTGAGGTGATGGAGGTTAGTGCCGGGCAACAGGACATTTTATAAGAACAGAAGAATTAGGAGCAGGAGGAGGCCATACCACCCCTCGAGCCTGCTACGCCATTCAATAGGATCATAGCTTATCTTAAACTTTTTATCAGTCAGAGCATCTCATGTCACCCTCTGGGATTCCTGGGGCAGGGACAGTCTAATTTACATACAGAATATAGCTCCATCAACACTTCCCTGAGAGTGTTTGATGGGACAGTGTAGCGTGAGCTTTACTCTGTATCTAACCCGTGCTGTACCTGCCCTGGGAGTGTTTGATGGGACACTATAGAGGGAGCTTTACTCTGTATCTAATCCGTGCTGTACCTGATTGAAGAGTGCTTCAGACAGACACTTGGTGCTCAGAATACCCCGTTCCCCAGCACTGACATCCATCACCTCCATGAGAATATAATTTAACTGTAACTAAAAGATAAGAGAAACCCATCAGTTCCTCCTCCGGACACAGATCCAGAGGGACAGTGAGTGTCCCGAACATTGTTGTCCAGTGTGCTCGATAGTTCTTCCCTGGGTCTAAGCCTTTTGGTGATGATTTGAATTTGATGCCCTCGAGTTACTGACTCGCCGACTGGTGGAAATAGTTTATCCTCATTTACCTGATCAAATTCTGACCACTTCCTTCAGATCTCCAATTACCCTTTGTTCTAATGAAAAGAGACCCAGTTTCTCCAATCGCCCCTGATAACTAAAGGCTCTTGTCCCTGGTATCATCTCAGTGAATCTCTCTGCACCCTCTCCATGGCCTCGACATCCTTCCTGGTGTAAGATCCCCAAGACCTGACACAATATTCGAACTGCATCCTAACCAATGATTTGTACAGGTTTACATAGAAACATAGAAATTAGGTGCAGGAGTAGGCCATTTGGCCCCTCGAGCCTGCACCACCATTCAATAAGATCATGGCTGATCATTTAACCTCAGTACCCCTTTCCTGCTTTCACTCTATACCCCTTGATCCCTTTGGCCGTAAGGGCCATATCTATCTCCCTTTTGAATATATCTAACGAACTGGCATCAACAACTCTGTGCGGTAGAGAATTCCACAGGTTAACCACTCTCTGGGATCAGGTTTCGGGCCGCGCCTGATTTCCATGCTTAAAACCGCGCCTAAAACTTGCCTCGGTATTCTCCCCACTGCTGGAACGTTCCAGGCACTTTGCGCAGCGGAGCACAAGCTGTGGGGGGGCGGAGCCAGGTCCCGGCGCTGCACACACTGCTGGGATCGCTGCACATGTGCGCTAGAGTGTGCGTGCATGTGCAGTAGCTCCAGGCAGCCCCCGTTCAGCTCCCGCTCTGCTCCCCCGCCCTGCATGTCCTTGGTGGGGTCCGCCCGCCCGGCATCTTGCTCGGGGCGCGCCCCGCCTGAAGTCTTCGGCCCGACTTCCTTTCGTCGGCCGGGCCCGTTCAGCCTCCCCGCCCCCCTCCCGCCTCTCCTCCCCCGCCCCCCGCCCTCTCCTCCCCCGCCCCTCCTCTCTGCACCTCTCCCCCCCTCCCTCTCCCTCCCTCCCTCCCCCTCCCCCTCCCCTCCCTCCCCTCCCCCTTCCCCTCCCTCCCTCCCCTCCCTCCCTCTCCCCTCCCTCCCTCACTCTCCCCTCTTCCCCTCCCTCCCCCCTCTCCTCCTCTCCTCTTCCCCCTCCCTCCCCTTCCCCTCCCTCCCCCCTCCCCTCTCTCCCCCCTCTCCTCTCCCCCTCCCTCCCCCCTCTCCTCTCCCCCTCTTCTCTCCCCCTCCCTCCCCCCTCTTCTCTCCCCCTCCCTCCCCCCTCTCCTCTCCCCCCACCCACCCTCTCCTCTCCGCCTCCCTCCCTCTCCTCTCCCTCTCCCTCCCTCCCTCTCCTCCCCCCCTCTCCTCCCCCTCTCCCTCTCCCCCTCCCTCCCTCCCCCCCCCTTCCTCCCCCCTTCCTCCCTCTCCTACCCTCTCCTCTCCCTCTCCTCTCCCCCTCCCTCACCTCTCCCCCTCCCTCCCTCTCCTCTCCCCCTCCCTCCCTCTCCCCCTCCCTCCCTCTCCTCTCCCCCTCTTTCCCTCTCCTCTCCTCTCCCCCTCTTTCCCTCTCCTCTCCTCTCCCCCTCTTTCCCTCTCCTCTCCCCCTCCCTCCCCTCTCCCCCTCCCTCCCCTCTCCCCCTCCCTCCCTCTCCTCTCCCCCTCCCTCCCTCTCCTCTCCCCCTCCCTCCCTCTCCTCTCCCCCTCCTCTTCCTCTCCCTCCCTCCCTCCCACTCCTCTCCCCCTCCTCCCTCCCTCCCACTCCTCTCCACCTCCCTCCCTCTCCTCTCCCCCTCCCTCCCTCTCCGCTCCTCCTCCTCCCTCTCCTCTCCCCCTCCCTCCCTCCCTCCCTCCTCCTCTCCCCCTCCCACCCTCCCTCTCTTCTCCCCCTCCCTCCCTCTCTTCTCCCCCTCCCTCTCCTCCTCCCCTCCCTCTCCTCCTCCCCCTCCATCCCTCCTTCTCCTCGCCCCCTCCCTCCCTCCCTCCCTCTCCTCTCCCCCTCCCTCCCTCTCCTCTCCCCCTCCCTCCCTCTCCTCTCCCCCTCCCTCCCTCTCCTCTCCCCCTCCCTCCCTCTCCTCTCCCCCTCCCTCCCTCTCCTCTCCCCCTCCCTCCCTCTCCTCTCCCCCTCCCTCCCTCTCCCTCCCTCTCCTCTCCCCCTCCCTCCCTCTCCTCCCTCCCTCCCACTCCTCTCCCCTCCCTCCCTCCCTCCCACTCCTCTCCCCTCCCTCCCTCTCCTCTCCCCCTCCCTCCCTCTCCTCTCCCCCTCCCTCCCTCTCCTCTCCCCCTCCTCTCCCCCTCCCTCCCTCCCTCCCTCTCCTCTCCCCCCCTCTCCTCTCCCCCCCTCTCCTCTCCCCTCTCCCCTCCCCCCCTCCCTCTCCCCCTCCCTCCATCTCCCCCTCCCCCTCCCTCCCTCTCCTCCCCCCTCCCCCTCCTCCTCCCCCCTCCCTCCCTCTCCTCCCCCCTCCCTCCCTCCCTCTCCTCTCCCCCTCTTTCCCTCTCCTCTCCCCCTCCCTCCCTCTCCCCCTCCCTCCCTCCCTCTCCTCCTCCCTCCCTCCCCCTCCCTCCCTCCCCTCTCCCCCTCCCTCCCTCTCCTCTCCCCCTCCCTCCCTCTCCTCTCCCCCTCCCTCCCTCTCCTCTCCCCCTCCCTCCCTCTCCTCTCCCCTCCTCTTCCTCTCCCTCCCTCCCTCCCACTCCCCTCCCCCTCCCTCCCTCCCTCCCACTCCTCTCCACCTCCCTCCCTCTCCTCTCCCCCTTCCTCCCTCTCCGCTCCTCCTCCCTCCCTCTCCTCTCCCCCTCCCTCCCTCCCTCCCTCCCCCTCCTCTCCCCCTCCCTCCCTCCCTCTCTTCTCCCCTCCCTCCCTCTCTTCTCCCCCTCCCTCTCCTCCTCCCCTCCCTCTCCTCCTCCCCCTCCATCCCTCCTTCTCCTCGCCCCCTCCCTCCCTCCCTCCCTCTCCTCTCCCCCTCCCTCCCTCTCCTCTCCCCTCCCTCCCTCTCCTCTCCCCCTCCCTCCCTCTCCTCTCCCCCTCCCTCCCTCTCCTCTCCCCTCCCTCCCTCTCCCTCTCCCCCTCCCTCCCTCTCCTCTCCTCTCCCCCTCCCTCCCTCTCCTCTCCCCCTCCTCTTCCTCTCCTCTCCCTCCCTCCCTCCCACTCCTCTCCCCCTCCCTCCCTCCCACTCCTCTCCCCCTCCCTCCCTCTCCTCTCCCCCTCCCTCCCTCTCCTCTCCCCCTCCCTCCCTCTCCTCTCCCCCTCCCTCCCTCTCCTCTCCCCCTCCTCTCCCCCTCCTCTCCCCCTCCCTCCCCTCCCCCTCCCTCCCTCCCTCCCTCTCCTCTCCCCCCCTCTCCTCTCCCCCCCTCTCCTCTCCCCCTCTCCCCTCCCCCTCCCCCCCTCCCTCTCCCCCTCCCTCCATCTCCCCTCCCCCTCCCTCTCCCCTCCCCCCTCCCTCCCTCCCTCCCTCCCCCTCCCTCCCTCCCTCCCCCCTCCCTCCCTCCCTCCCTCCCCCTCCCTCCCTCCCTCCCCTCCCCCCTCCCTCCCTCCCCTCCCTCCCCTCCCCCCTCCCTCCCTCCCCCCTCCTCCCCTCCCCCCTCCCTCCCTCTCCTCTCCCCTCCCTCCCTCTCCTCTCCCCTCCCTCCCTCTCCTCCTCCCCCCCTCTCCCTCCTCCCCCCCTCTCCTCCCCCTCCCTCCCTCTCCTCCCTCCCTCCCTCCTCCTCCCTCTCCTCCTCCTCCCTCCCTCCCTCTCCTCCCCTCCCCTCCCTCTCCTCTCCCCCTCCCTCCCTCCCTCCCACTCCTCTCCACCTCCCTCCCTCTCCTCTCCCCTCCTCCCTCTCCGCTCCTCCTCCCTCCCTCCCTCCCCTCCCTCCCTCCCTCCCTCCCTCTCCCGCCTCCCTCCCTCTCCTCTCCCCTCCCTCCCTCCCTCCCTCCTCTCCCCTCCCTCCCTCCCTCTCCTCTCCCCTCCTCTTCCTCTCCTCTCCCTCCCTCCCTCCTCTCCTCTCCCCCTCCCTCCTCCCTCCCACTCCTCTCCCCCTCCCTCCCCTCTCCTCTCCCCTCCCTCCCTCTCCTCTCCCCCTCCCTCCCTCTCCTCTCCCCCTCCCTACCTCTCCTCTCCCCCTCCCTCCCTCTCCTCTCCCCTCCCTCCCTCCCCCTCCTCCTCCCTCCCTTCTCCTCTCCCCCTCCTCTCCCCCTCTCCCCTCCCCCCTCCCTCTCCCCCCTCCCTCCATCTCCCCCTCCCCCCTCCCTCCCTCTCCCACTCCCCCCTCCCTCCCTCCCTCCCCTCCCTCCCTCCCCTCCCCACCCCTCCCCCC